>NC_041003.1:18792995-19092995 GCF_004193775.1 Glycine soja | reverse complement strand
CCTCATTCTCTTAACAATTTAGTAAAAGCCTGAGAAGAGTAATTTTTAATTAGTAAAGGTTTAGGAATAATTAATTCAACCCCCCATTCTTAATTATTCCGAGGCCACTGGATCCAACATATCCAACTACTTGGTATGCTTCGTGTGTGGGTACGAACAATACAAGAATGCCCGAAGAATGGAATTCTGTAATGTAATGCTAGTTAGTTGTTGGATTTCCCCTGTGGTTACTTTTTATTTCACTTTTTCTTCGTACAAATATATTCAAGGGAAATACGGTTTGCCAGAAAGCGCACCGGATCGTCAAGTATTTAAAAATTAAAATGGATGAATCCGAGTATTGAACACAAGGAATTTCAAACAGAGAGCATGTATGATTGATAATTTCAAACAGAATTTAAACTAAACCTTTATGCTAAAAACTATAAAATTCAAGGTAAGTAAAAGTGACAACAGTAGGTAGAAATGTTGGGTCTTTCAAACAAACAAGTTGATGCATATAAATATATTTCTCTAATCAATCATGCTTTTGTGTTCTATGTTGTAGCCTAAATTACTAAACCTCGATCCCTTGTTAGACCGAATCAATCCAAGCTTCGTCCTCAGATCCCTCTTGTTGGACTAGGCCCAATTTAGACGACCCTCTTAGGTTTAGACTAACTTAAACTGAGTTTTGTCCGCAGATCCCTCTTGTAAGACTAGACTCAGCTCAACCAGCTTATGAAAGTTTAGCCTAATTTAGCCTAAGCTTCGTCCGCAAATCCTTCTTATAAGACTAGACCTAGACTAAATAGCATTATTGCAACAACATAATTAAAACCAAAACTTAATACGCAAATCCCTCTTGTAAGACTAAGTTTTGATCCTACTTCAATCAAGTTCTAAGGCGACAGTACATTTCCCAATGCTAAAGTCACCTAACTATGCACACAAATGGATGATCAGACCAAAAGCATACAAACATTAAGCATTGAAGGAAGCATTGAACACAGAAAACATAATCAATTAGATATTAAGTATCTACATCAACTGTTCATTAGAAATCCCCTAACTAGGGTGTTTAGCCAGCCATTACAAAAGAAACCCTAACAATAATAAGCTCACAAAACCCAGGCTCCTCTACAAAAGTTGCTCCTCTTGCTGCCTCAAAAGCTCTTTTCCTAAAATAGGCACTGTGGTGTGCTGTGGAATTTTGTGCCCTGGGCATTGTACCCTAATTCTACACAAAATAGGCTTTAAATAGGCTCTAAATTCGCGACATTGCACTTAGCCCCACCCTCGCGCTTAGCGCGAGTAAGTGGGTTTGGGCTTAGTGCCAGTCTTGCGCTAAGCCTGGCTGAAGACACCTGCTGTGCTTAGCGCACTGATCTCGCGCTTAGCGCGCAACCTTGATGCTGATGGTCTGCCAAATTCTCCTTCGCGCTAAGCGCAATGAAGCTGCGCTTAGCGGTGGATGCGCGCTTAGCCCAACTGTACTTTTTGCACTTCAAAACTTAGCCTCTTTTTTACCTAAAAATGCACAGATTTCATCATTAAATCCAAGAGTGAATAGGCAATTTAGTCCCTGAGATTGTAACCACTTTGCATATTAGTCCCTGACTTAAATTTTAATTCATAATAGTCCCTAACTTTACATAAGTTTTGCAAAATAGTCCCTGTCGTTAATTTCTCAGGTGATGGCGTTAGTGAGGTGTATAGGTGGCAATTCAGTGCCACGTAGATTGTCCAACGTGGCACTGAGGTCTGCATCTATAAATTCTCTCTCACATGCAAGGTTGCTTCTTCTTCCCCAAAAAAATTAGGGTTTACGAAGCTGCTGGTTGCTTCTTCTTCTTCTTCTTCTTCCCACGCTGAGTTGCTTCTTCTTCTTCTACTCTGAGGCTCAGTCCCTGCTGCTTGTTCACTTGATTTGTCCATGTCTGCAAGTGGCAGTTGTTGTGCATTTTCTGGTAGTTTCATTCGGTAATGCCACCATGGAAGACGTGCAGCTATTCGAACTGCAAGAACAAGGAGAAACCCAGGAAGGTTATTCTATACTTGTGCATTACCCCAAACAGACCCAGATAACTGTCAATTTTTTCAATGGGTTGAAGAAGAAAACCAACTTTCTAATTCGTCTTCTGTCTCAAGAGAAACAATGGTAGTGGCTGATTTGAGGCTACAAATTGAAGCTTTGCAGAAGAAAATGAGAAATTTAACAAACATTGTGTTGTTAGGTTTTTCATTTTTAATTGTAATGTTAGTTTTAGGGGGAATGTACTTTAGGTAAAATGTGTAATAGCAGCTTTTGATATTGTAATTGTTGTTTTGCTGAAGAATTTGTAGTAGGAAGTAGCTTTTGTAGTGTAATAGCAGCTTTTGTTGCTACTGTCAATTGTTGTTTTGCTGAAGAATTTGTAATAGGAAGTAGCTTTTGTAGTGTAATAGCAGCTTTTGTTGCTACTGTCAATTATCCATTTCAATTAAATATAATTTGTTGGTGAAATTTGTTGCTGAAATTTGCAGTTTATTAAATATAATTTAATAAAAGAAAGAGAATTAGGTAATAAGAAGCAACTCATAATGTATGTTGGGATGGATTGTACTACTCCAACTCCAAATCCAACACAGTGTATAATTTATAAAAGAAAGAGAAGAAACATGACTTTAGATCAATTTCACATAATATTTGACATCCCAAAGCATGGTAGTTAGAAGCAATTGTTCAGTAGGCCTTCAAACTATACAACTACACATCCTAATATTTGACATCATTTCACATGCCAGTGAAGCTTTCAAAATATACAACTACACATCCTAATATCAAAATGCAACAAAAAATGCTTCTTCAGTTTTCTTCATCAGCAACCTTCAAACTCAGCAACCTTCAAAATGCGCAACAAAAAATGGGTCTTCAGCAACCTTCAAAATGCAACAAAAAATGGTTCTTCAGTTTTCTGCATCATCTTTATCAGCAACCTTCCTTTTTTTGGCTCTTGTTATGGCTAGCTTATTCCTTGCTATTGGTGGAACAATAGTTGCAGGGACCTCCATGTCACTATCTTGTGACAAATGAGGCTGAGATAAATTAATCTCCACCGGATCTTGTTGAACATGAGCAACAGCTTCTTCAGCCTCATTCAAAGCTTGTTCATCTTGAGATAATAGGTGGTCATCCTCATTGGAAGTTGATGGTGCAACATATTTCTTTGGCCTAACAGGAACTCCAATATTTTTACAGCTTCTAATGTTATGATTGGTTTGGCCACACCTTCCACATGTAAACTCAGCCAATTTCCTCTTTAGCTTATGTCCTGTGACATTGTCCTCATCTACAGATCTCCTTCTATTTTTCTTTGGCCTTCCTCTTTGGACCTTTTTATGTGGTGGAACAGGGTGTGTATACTGTGTCTGGGCCCAATATTGTGGTCCTTGGACTGGTTCAATAAAATGCTGGTATGTCTTATTATAAGCTTCTATTGACAGCCACTCATGACACATGTCCTCAGGCTTCCCTCCTTTGTGAGTTATTGTTGCAATGGCATGTCGGCATGGCATCCCTACATCAAAGTTGTAAAATCAGCACACATGTAGGTTAGGAATGAAAAAAAACTATAAAAAACACAACCTGTTAGTTGCCATACTCCACAAGTGCATGTCCATTCACCTAAATTGACCTCAACCTTATTCCCCCACATGTGGACCTCATATCTCAGGCCCATGTTATCACCACACCAAATGGGAGTCCATTGATTAGCAAAATGGAATTCTTTTTCTAGTCTTTTATACTGCACTGGACATAATGGTCCAGGTTTTCCAGAAAGTTTAACCTTGCGGGCAGCCAAGGTTCTCATGATATAACTTCTAATTTCTTCAAGCATTGTGATAATAGGCTTGCATCTATACTGCAGAATTCTGGAATTGAATACCTCACAAGTGTTGTTGCATATATTGTCCACCTTGGGTGTTGTACTGAAGTGGGCTTTTGTCCATGCTTGTTTGGGCCATTTATTCAAATACTCCCAAGCCTGGCAGTTGATTGTCTTCAAATGGGCCATATGGCCTTCAAACTCAGCAACAGTAGTGGATTTTGCACATTGCCACACAATTCCTTTAAGTTCCTTGCTTTTCCATTGCTTTGTAAAATTTTTCCAAAGATGCAAGACACAAAATCTATGAGGTGCACCAGGCATGACTTCCTGTAAAGCTGGAATAAGTCCCTGAAAAATTGCAGCAAAGTAGTAAATACTTCTGGACTAGTCCCTAACTTATGTCATTAACTTCAATTAAATACCTAACTTATGATAACAATTGCAAATCACACCATGTCATACCTTTTGCATGTCTGACATGAAATTCCACCCATTCTGTATGTAATCCCCAAGATCTTCATGCAACAAAGTTAAAAACCATTTCCAATTGTCTTTGTTCTCAATGTCCACAACAGCATAAGCAATAACATAGATGTGGTTATTGCCATCAAGCCCAACAGCAGAGAGCAAGTTTCCTCCAAATGCACTCTTTAGGAAACATCCATCTAGACCTATGAATGGTCTACATCCAGCAACAAACCCCTTCTTACAGCCAGCAAGACAAATATATAGCCTCTGAAATTGTGGTGGACCTTCTGGACTTGGCACTGTGTTGATCTTAACTGTTGATCCAGGATTGCTCCTCAACAATTCATGTGCATAATCAAATACTTTGGCATATTGTTTCCTCTCATTCCCTTCCACTAATTGCTTTGCTTCTTTCATGGCTCTCCACATCTTTGTAACTTCAATGTGCACTCCAAACTCTTGCTTGAAATATTCCAAAGCTTCAACACATTTAAGGGTTGGCTGCATTCTGAGTTTGCCCTCAAGTTTACTGACCACCCACTGTCTATTTGCTTGTTTGTTGTTCACTTCTCTGCAGCAATTATGGTTATGCTTAAATGTCTTTATCTGAAAAGAGTTTCTAACTTCATTCTTTGCACAGTAGATTTCCCAATCACAAAATGCCTTCTTGCATTTTGCTCTAGCCCTCTGTTTATCATTCTTCTTCCACTTGAACTCCCTGCCCATCAATATGCTATACTCCCTCAAGGCAGATTTAAATTCATCTAGAGTACCAAACTCCATCCTTAATTCCAACTTCTGTTCACCAACTCCACTACTTTGACTATATTGAGGATAAACTTCAACATCCTCATCTTCATCATCACTACTAATGGGGATATTAAGCTCCTCTGAATGATAACCATCTGTCTCAACTTCAGCTTCAACTTCATTCAACATACAAGAGAAATTTATAAACCACTCAGCATCTGTTTCATCACTGTTAACTTCCCTTTCCTCCTCACTATCAGCAACATCTCTCTCTTCACCATCAGCATCTCTCTCCTCACCAGCTTCAGCATCCCTCTGCTCACTACCATCTCTTTGCTCACCAGCATCAGTATCCCTCTGCTCACTACCATCTCTTTGCTCACCAGCATCAGTATCCCTCTGCTCATCACCATCCCTCTGCTTACCAGCATCCATCTGCTCACCAGCATCTGTCTGCTCTCCAGCACCAACATCTGCATCAATGGTCATAAAGTAAACATTAATCATATTAATTAATTATGGTAACCATGTCGGACCAAGTACAGATGAATTAAAACTTACCTTCCTCATGGCCAGCAACAGGTACATCATCTAAATCATCCACATTCTCAACAGCTTTTCGAATTGGATAACATTCCAAGTACAACATTTGTGGGACTTCTTCTAAAATTGGATCTACTTCATGATGAAAATAAACATTTATCTCATTCTCATTTTCAAAAGCATCCCTAACTAAGTGTAATATATCTCCATCAGTTGTACAACTCCTTAACCCATGATTAAAATCTAAGTCCTTATCAATCAACCAAAAACATTCTCCTATATTACTATACTTCTTACAAGCTTTCACCAGATCATATAAGATAAATGCATTCAGGCAATCTGCAGATATATCCTCCCAAACGTCAAATTCTCCGCCTATATATTCAACCTTTCCATCACTGGCACGTGGAGTGAATCTTCCTCCATGGTGCAATACTAAAGTTATATTATCATTCATTCTACACAATCAGAAACCGCAAACATGGTCAGATATTAGGAAATAAAAAAACCTACCTCAAAAAGCGCGAAGACATTGACATTGTCAAAAACCACGAAGACACAATCAAAAACCAAAAACATTGTCATCTATAAAAACAGAGCATCATAAACGAAAATAATAAACGATCATAAACCTCCCTACGAAGCGCGAAGACAATGCCGCAAATGAAACCCCTCGAACATGTAAAACCCCAAATCAAACCACCAAAACAATGCAAACGAATTGAATGAAACCACCAACCTGACAAAAAGCGCGAACCCTCAATCACGAGAATGCAGGGGAGGGAAGAGCAACAGTGAAAGGGAAAATGGGTTTACTTCATTTTTGATTTCTTTTAAACCTAATTTTTCAATTCAGTCCTTGCCTTGCCACATAATATTGCTGACTTGGACTCAAACCTGCCACATTGGATGCTTACATTTGCCAAATAGACATTTCACTAACGGAGGAAATTAGATTTTAACAGCAGGGACTTATTTGCATAACGGAGGTAAAGTTAGGGACTATTATGAATTAAAATTTAAGTCAGGGACTAATATGCAAAGTGGTTACAATCTCAGGGACTAAATTGCCTATTCACTCTTAAATCCAATGGACATATTCTAGAGACAACTTTATCCATAAAAAAAAATTTATTGACAAAATTACTCCAAAATAACCATAAATTGGGGAACTATACAAGTTTTGGAAAATGATTTCAATACAAAAGTTAGTCATATAAGACGACTATCAAACTCCCCCAAATTTATAGTTTTGCTTGTCCTCAAGTGACAAAGACAATGGTCAATCAAAAGAAAATGGTGTCTGATTCATAAAGGAATTCAACCATATGAACTAAATATCATGGAATGCTTAAATCAATTACTTCTCACAAGCATGCAACTTTTCAAGGATAGGAGCATAAGCATTAGAGTCACAGCTGAAATAAGCTAGTAAGCATGACAAAAATCAAGGAAGGATCATCAACCAAAACCTCACAATCATTGTTTCACTTAAGCTCAAGTGTCTAGGCTTATTCCATCATAAATAACCAACACAAGTTCCAACCTTTGCATTTCATCTCATATCATACAACAATGAATAACCTTCACATTTTCATTCATTCCTACCCCATACTCACCCTTTATTTAGGCTTGTAATGGGGTTAGGCTGCCAACAATTCATGGTTTTTCTAGGATTCAAAAGCTTAGGTTCTAGGAGAGCATTCATCCATAGAATAACCTCACTTTTTCATTCATTCCTACCCCATACTCACCCTTTATTTAGGCACTTAGCTTTCATTCATTGAATTACTGCATACACACTTATTAACTTTATTTGTACTTACAATTTTTTTGAACACAGAAAATGTTATATACATAAACAGTGTGCGTATACTATTTTCTTTGACCGTTTCAATCCTTACCCAGTGCCTCCCCCAAATTTGGGACAAATTTTCTTTGAACCCAGCTTCTGTGGATGATGCTCTCCTACAACCTAAAATAAGGTAGCGGAAGATACAATTGAATAGGCTCCAAGTGTTAGTTGATGAATACGACTAACCTTTGTGTATAAAACCTGTGTAAATTGTATCAAACTCCTCCAATTTATGGTTATTTTGTAGTGTTGTAATTACTTTTTGTTATAGATAGGTGATAAATACTTAGTACTCCCATTTTGTGTGTTTAATAATCATTTCCTCTTAATTTTAGGTTAATTAGGCAAGTTTGTGAAGTGCTGATTTTCATATGCTCGCTAAGCCAATCTTCTGGCTTAGCGAGCCATCCGCTGAGTGCAACACTCCTTTGGTTGAGTGCGAGGAAGAATCTGGAAGAAGGATGAGCTGTGCATGTTCACAAAGCGAGGGCTAATCCTGCTAAGCGCACCGCTTGAGTCCATCCGCTGAGCGAAAAGATGAGCGCTAAGCTGAAATTCACTAATGTGCGCTAAGCGAGCCAGAGTTGCGCTAAGCATGCAAGCACCAACAAGGCCACCTATTTAAGCCTGAAATCAGAAATGGAGAGGGAGTTTGGGCAATTCTCGAAGCTTTTGCATGTTTAGAGATTTCTAGAGAGAGAAAGGTCCAAGTTCCAGAGAGTTTTGAGAGCTTTTGCTGTGAGAAGACTGACAGAGAACTGAGTGAGAAGAGGAAGCCATCCTGAGAGCATGAGATGAGTCTATGAATGATTGTGACGTTCTAGAGGTGGAGGAGACATCCCCACTACTTGTATTTCTTCAATCCATCATTTTCTCTTCTCTTTGTTGTGAAGGAAGCTTCCCAGATATGGAGAGCTAAATCCTTTGTTGGTTCTTCCTTGTAGGTACTTGATGTAAATACTTGTATATCTATTTAATGATGTTTTATGTGTTCTCTGTGCTATCAGTATGTCATTTCAGTGTGATTTTTCCTTGATCATGTAGATGCATGCTTTGTTAGGATCATTCAACAGTGAAAACTGGTCTGATTCTTAGAACTTGATAGGACAGGGCTAGTTTATCGTATTATCACGAGGGATCGGGGTACGTTAACCTAGTTGTTCGTATGTTTGTCTTAATGCGGTTCTAGTCGAGTTTAGTCCAATAAGAGGAATCTGAGGATGATGCTTGATCAGGATTAGGCTAGACTATCATGAGAAATCGGGGTTTAGCATTTCAGGAGACACCATAGAACACATGAGTATTGTTAAGTAGAGAATATCCTTTTAACATTAGGCACCTAATAGGAAGACCACGTGATTTACATGTCTTTACATATCATTACTCACGTGATTTTCCTTTTAATAGTTAGTTTACATACCTGTGCATAGTTGACACATCTTTTTTCATACTAGACACCACTTCACTGAATATAGCTTTACCAAGTAACCCAAGTTCCCCGAGAGTTCGATACTTGGTTTTTACCATTTTATACTACTTGCGCGATCCGGTGCACTTGCCGAGTTCGAACAAGTGTTTGGCGCCGTTGCTGGGGAACTTCTTTCTATTTGGAAAGTTAGTTCAGTCTTAGGTATCAGGCTCCTGGGCTGCAGAGGCTCCACCCTTTCCAGAAGAAGAGGACTGGTGTCCTGGCCAGGCCACCTAAGCCTCAAACTCCTCCATGCTCATAATGGAGGGCAAGCCCAAGCCCTGAAGGCTCTTCATGATGATGGACTGCCCTCAGTGTAAACTCTACATCATGGAGTGAAACATCTGCGGAGTAAATAAAAAATCTGATTATCCTGCAGATAAAGGAGCTGGAAAAACAAATGTGGATGCAGATGGAATAGATGGAATAGGTGCTGGAGCTGAGGAAGGGGGAACCTTAGAAGATGGGGGAGCCTCAAACCTTTTCCCCTTGGCCTTGCGTGGCCCTCTAAAAGTAACTGAGAGGTCATATGGGTTCCAACAGTTCTTCTTCACATAAGCCACATTAATAGCTGGACCGAGGCTCTCCAATGTCAAAGAATCAGAAATGACTCCCCTGGCTTTTCAAAGAGCAGTTATTAAGGCTGGAAACCCAAGCCTAGAAGAGTCATGCTGGGAAATCGTAGAAATTTGAGCTGAAATAATATAGCCCAGGTTCATATCCATCTTCTGAATGATTCCAAATATCAACTTGGCCCTATCTAACAGATGTGTGAGACGTAGGGACCAGGTTAGAGAAAGAAAGAAAGCTCCATGTCTGAGCGAGCGTAGTCAGATTCTTCCGTAAGATCTTTAGTGGTAGTCCATCAGCATTTAACTCGAATTCCCTTCCAGGGATGCATAATCGAGCTGCCGATTCCTGTGGTTCTGGCTTTGAGCAACAAAACCTGGAGTATACGGGAAAGTTCTTCCCCTCCTCAAGTATTTCTGGGGTCTTCAGGAATGAGTTCAAGGTGTTTGCATCAAATTTCACCAAACAACCTCTCACATTCACCTGTTTAGGTGGCTTATCATCGGGGTCATAGAGGTTGGCATAAAACTCCTTCACAATGGAGATGGCTCTACTGCTGTCCATGAAGTTTGTCAACTCCTTGTGCCAGTTTCTACACTCAAGTTCTTCAGTGAATTCATCAAACTCAGTGTGATGAAGAATGACATTCCTTTCAGGCAAGATCTTTCTAGGTACCACAACGTCAGTGTATCTCTCCCAAGCCTCTTGGGATGTGAACCTGGATCTATCAAATCTGGCTTGGGTAGGTGTAGAGGGTGCTTTCCTCTTGTTAGATGCCATCTGCAAAATATAAGACAAACACAAGAGATTAGTACAGGTTATTTTCACAAAAATAGAAAAATAAAATTGAAATTAGAGCTGGGCGCTTAGTGTAGCAATCTGGCGCTTAGCCCCTTCACAAAATTACTCATGGGCTAAGCGCAACAAACTCACGCTTAGCCTAAAGACTCAGAAAATCTTTTTATCTGCAGATTAGGCTTAGCGCAGCAAGGCGCACTTAGCCTTATTCCAAAGGTAAAGAAACAAAACCTAAGTGGCGCTTAGCTCAGTAAGCTGGGCTTAGCGCCTGAACTACTCTGAGTATCTCAGTATACTATTGACGCTTAGCGCACAGGCGCGCTTAGCGTCTGCATCATTTTGGTTCAACAACCATGATGAACGTGCTTAGCGCGACATGGTCCACTTAGCACGATCATCAGAAATCCTAAAAAAATTTAAAAGTTGCGATGAACAGGCTAAGCATAGCAGGCGCGCTTAGTGCGTTCATCGCAATTCCCAGAAATACACACAGGGGTTTTCACCCCTTTCAGTCACATTGCCCCTAATGGGCTTCTAAACTACCTAAAGTCCTAAAATACCTAACCCTAAGTCTAAGTAACTTAACCTAACAACAATACTAATCATGAAAACCATAAATCAACTATCCTAAGGTTTGAAGCATGAAATAAAATGAAAAAGGTAGTCAATGAACTTACTTGGATGTGTGCAAAGTATGAGGAAGCAAGGAATGCAATGCACTAGCACTTGAGCGCAATGACAATGAAGCAAAGGAAAGGCAGAGGCACAAAAGTTTTAGAAAGAAAACTCAGTAACTGCCTAAGGCAGTGCCTCTATTTTTTAGAAATCACGATAGAAGCGCTTAGTGCAGCTGTGTGCTTAGCGTGACCTCCTAACGTTTGGGTTTTTTTTTTTTTTAAATCAAGCGCTTAGCCTAGCTCTTCGCGCTAAGCATAGCTAACAATTCAAGTTCCAGAGGCATACCTGGGCTTAGAGTAGCAAAGAGCGCTTAGCGATGATAGTAGCTCTGATTGGTCCTGCAAAATGTGCTTATCCTACGAAGTTAGGCTTAGCGTGCAACCAGGCTTCAACTTATAGAGAGTGATTCAGGCTTAGCGCCACTACATGTGCTAAGCGCACTTCCAATGATTTCAAAATAGAACAATGTTGGCTCTTAGCGCATCCTTTCCCCGCTAAGCCTAGCTTGAAAGCTCAACTTACAGAATGAATCTGGGGCTTAGCACAGGATGGCGCGCTTAGTGCAGCTATAAAAAATTTTCATAGAGTGGAAGTGGCGCTTAGTGCATCATCCACGCTAAGCCCATTGCTTAAGGTGCAACTTACAGTGAAGATGTTGGGCTTAGCACAGTGATGTGCACTTAGCTGAACCATTCAGCCAATCAATTAGGGGTCTTTGCACTTAGTGCGAGCAAGCTTGGCTTAGCGCGTGAAGAGATGGCGCTTAGCGCAAAGTTTGCACTTAGTGGATAAGCAATCTGAAAATTTTTCTAAGTCATTTTCTGCTTATCTCTTCACACATAATTTAAAAACCCTTTTTGTTCATTACTAAACAAGATGAAATAAATCACAATCACAAACAAGATGTCCTAACTACATGCAAGAAATAAAAATGAAGATAGAGAAGGGAAAGAAAAGCTGGGTTGCCTCCCAGTAATCGCTTCTTTAACATCACTAGCTTGATGCATCATCCTATTATCCTGGATCCAAGCATAGAACAATGTTCAATCTTTCTATTGCTCCACCATGGTATTGTTTCAACTTTTGTCCGTTCACCACCCATGTCCTGTCAGGATCTTTAGATTGAGGATCACAAAGCTCCACTGCTCCATATGGTCGGACTTTCTTGATGGTAAATGGTCCAGACCATTTAGATTTAAGCTTCCCTGGGAACAATTTATGTCTTGAGTTGAACAGTAACACTTGCTGCCCTGGTTTGAAGTCTTTCTTGAGTAACTTTTTGTCATGATGCTTTTTAACTTTTTCTTTATACAACTTTGAGGATTCGTAAGCATTTAATCTCATTTCTTCCAATTCCAAGAGTTGTAGCCTCCTTTGTTCTCTGGATGCGGTTTCATCAAAGTTCAAAAATTTCAATGCCCAATATGCTTTATATTCCATTTCCACTGGTAGATTACAAGACTTGCCATACACCATTTGAAATGGAGATAAGCCTATCGGAGTCTTGAATACTGTTCTTTATGCCCATAAAGCATCATCTAATTTAATAGACCAATCTTTTCTAGTGGAAGCGACAGTCTTCTCCAAAATCTTTTTCAATTCCCTGTTTGACACTTCTGCTTGCCCATTTGTTTGGGGATGATAAGGTGATGTTACTTTGTGTGTCACATTATATTGTTTCAAAACCTTCTGTAATTGATTATTGCAGAAGTGTGTACGTCCATCGCTAATCAGAATTCTAGGCACCCAAAATCTTGAGAAAATGTTCTTCTTCATAAACTTCACCATAGTCTTGACATCATTATGGGGGGTAGCCATTGCTTTAACCCATTTGGAGACATAGTCAACAACCACTAGAATATATTCATTACCACAGGATGAAGGGAAGGGACCTACAAAATCAATCCCCCAGAAATCAAACACCTCAACCTCCAAAATGTTTTGTAAGGGCATTTCATTTCTTCTAGATATACCACCTGTCCTTTGACATTGATCACAGTGCAGCACATGGTGATGAGCATCTTTAAAAAGTGTGGGCCAAAAGAATCCAGATTGCAAAACCTTAGTCGCTGTCTTATTTCCTCCATAATGGCCACCACATGGAGAGTTGTGGCAATGCCATAAAACACTCTTGGCCTCTTCTTGTGTCACACATCTTCTTAGGAGATTATCAACTCCTATTTTAAACAGATGTTGATCATCTCAGATATAAAATCGAGCATCATGTAGAAATTTCTTTCTCTGCTGCCAATTTAAATCCTTTGGGATGATTCCTGCAGCTTTAAAGTTGGCCATATCAGCAAACCAGGGTCTTTCACTTATTAAAAGTAATGATTCATCAGGGAATTGATCTCTCACTTCAGCTTCTTTTGCTATAACTTCCTCATTCACCAATCTTGATAGATGACCAGCTACAACATTCTCTGATCCCTTTTTATCACGAATCACCAAATCAAATTCTTGCAACAACAAAATCCATCTTATTAATCTTGGTTTGGAATCAGCCTTGTTGAGCAAGTATTTAATAGCTGCATGATCAGTGTAGATGATAACTCTTGAGCCTACCAAATAAAATCTGAACTTTTCAAGTGTGATCACTCCCCACTGCAGTTACTTTTTGTGCATTTATGTCTCAAGGAAATTTTCAATGGGGAGTTTTCTCACTGGAAAGCGTATCGGGTCGTCAAGTATTTAAAATTAAAACGGATGAATCCGAGTATCGAACACAGGGAACTAATGTTAACCTTAATTAAGTTCAGAATCAAAGCATTGTTGAGAGAACATGTATAAGTGATAAATTCAAATAGAATTTAAACTAAACTTGTATGCTAAAAACTATCAAATGCAAGGTAAATTAAATGACAACAGTAGGTAGATATGTTGGGTATTTCTAATAAACAAGCTGATGCATAGAAATATATTTCTCTAATCAATCGTGTTCTTGTGTTCTATGTTGTAGCCTGTGGCGTCCCTAAATTAATGACTGGTTTAATAGTAATAATTTAAATAACAAAAACCATGGTAATTTTTTTTTTCTTCTTTTTCTTTTTCATTTCTTTCTCTTTTCACCATAACTAGGTTTAGAAGGAAAATCCTCACTATAAAGTCCTGAATGGCCAGTTCACAACTCTATTCGGAGTCATTTCTTTCTTACCGTTCATAATTCTCTAAATTATTTTGTTGTTTCAAAAGGAAGAATATACCAGCCATTACTTTAGGTCGTCACGTGAAAATAAAAGGATAAAATACAGTCGATAAACTCTTTTACAAATAAATTTGCTAATGCTTTCTTTTCAAATAACAAGATCGATTATAAATGCATTCATCGTTTTAAAGCTGTCCAAAATATGGGAGTTTTTACAAAATATATAGTGTCATCCAGAGCAAAGGTGTCCATAGTGGTGGCTTCAGCCACATGTATACAATTATCAAATTCCTATACATCAGGTCTACCCATACAAAACAAAAGAGTAAACCTAACAGTCAGTCCTAGATACGCCCACCCTCAAAAATATACAAAACTAATCCAAGGAGTTGTCCACTCCACAGTGCGCTGAAGCGTCTGTGCAGGTTCATCTGGATGCACCAAAGAAGTAGCCGTGAATCGAATGGTGCCCCGAAATCGGCACCTCGTGTTGCCTTCGAGGGTCTCCCAAGCTCCCTCTAGGCACTCCATCTCTACTCGATCACGGATTAGCTGCGCCGCCATCACGATCTACAAGAAAGAAGAGAAAGGGGTAGACTCTTTCACAAGAATCTAACTGCGCTACACACAATTTGTCTCATAACCAATACATGCAAGAAAAAGGGGTATTTAAGACTTTCCATCTCTGGTAATCGATTACACAGCCTTGGTAATCGATTACCAGAGGCTAAACTTGAATTATACAGCCTCAGGACATGAAATATGCAATAATACACTGTGTAATCGATTACACATGCCTGGTAATCGATTACCAGTGACCCATTCCTCTGTGTAATCGATTACACAGGCTGGTAATCGATTACCAGAGGCTCCCTAAGTTTCCTGACTTCGTTTTCAAGCCTGGTAATCGATTACACCCCTTGGTAATCGATTACCAGAGACCATCTTAGCCTCCTGTCTTCAATTTTAAGCCTTGTAATCGATTACCCACCCTTGGTAATCGATTACCAGAGGCCACAAACCACATATTACACAAAATTCACAGCTGGCCAGCCACCACAAGCCTCCTTGCTTTGTGGTCTTTGTTCCTTTTATCTGTTGACTGCCAGGAGCTCGCCTGCTTAGGTACATCACAGGTTCTCACTGACCGACTATGCCCGGGTTGGGTCGGGATTGGTCAAGCTTGGTTTTGGGCAATAGCACCCCACCTGACGTCCCCAAGGTCTCCTGACCCCCGCGACATATCTCCAGGTACCACTCTGTGGTCAACAATAAAAGCAGGAAGTTTCACCCTTCAACACTTCCTCATCGCAAGCTTGTAGGATTATGGGGTACCCATCACATGTGGTACTAGGTGGCGGTCGGGCGATGGTGCACAACAAGTTTTCCACATCCACAATGCGCGCATAAACCCACCATCCCCTGTTGCCCACCTCCAACTGAGCTCACGTACTCCCACGTAGCCCATATCCTCGTTTCTCTCAATACCGGGCCCCCATCAATCCTCCCAAGCTTCCACAACATCCAAGCAAAACAACATACAAACAGCACAAGCTATCACAGCCAAGCAAAACAGAGCAAGGCAGAGAACTCTGCTCAACACACCAACTAAAATCACAGCTTTTCTCACTTAAAGACCCCAGTAACAATTCCTTCGATCCAATTCACTAACCGTTGGATCGACTCCAAAATTTTACTGGAAGTCTATAGTGCACAAGCAAACATCCAGAACTCACTCTGCACTGCTCTTTCCACACACAGTAAATACATAGCATTTTTCTGCACTTGTGCAAAATCATGCTGCACAATTTCACAGCAAAAATCTGCACAAAGTGCAGATTTCGAAAATCACACTTCCTCTCATCCAATCTTGCCCAAATCACTTCCTACAAGTCCCAAATCATGCATCAATCATGTCTAACCCAAAACCAAGCTTCAAAACACAGCAACACAGAATCTAGGTGTCCAACACCCCTCCATTCAATGGGTTTTCTAGGTTTGAGAAGTGAAATTGAGAATGAGGTAAATTTGAAGCAAACTCTCACCTCACACCAGTCCATAACATCCATCTAAACTTGCTCAAACTGGATTTACACCTAAAATTCCACCGAATCAAAATTTGACTCTTCAACACCCAATTTTGCCCTAGAAATGGCTCTTGGTTCACTTTGGTCATTTGTTTTTCTCCCTAGCACAGTCCAAGCTTTCTCATAAGTCCAAAATGACATTTCAAGCTAGTATTAACTCACTTTAACCTCCATTTACCACAGAATTCAGACTTAACCTTCCAACTCTCAAAGCCTCACTCTTTTTCCACTCATAACATCACATTCTCACTTTCCAACCCTAGGTTAACTCTACATTTCATCTCTAACAGTTTTCCATGAGCAGTTTTTCAGCATACAACATCACAAACATCATCACAAAACCCTAAAACAGAATGGGTATGTTTAACTCATCCAAACATGGCAATTTCAACAAGCTTTCAACAAGTTCCTTCACAAATAATCATCACACAGCAGAAAACTAACAAAACCACCCATCATATCTCCCAAAACCCCATACCCACGAAATTTAAGAGAGAAAGAAGTCCACCCAAACCTGAAATTTCGAAGTCCCACTCGTAGCCACGCACTTCACGACCCCGAAAATGCTCTCCTTTCGCGATTTGGAGCAGAAATGAGTACCAAAGGTTGGAGCTTTGTTGGGGTTTCAATGGAGAATGAGGGAGGAGAAAATGGCAACGTGAGGGAGAGAGAGAGCTGTCTGAAAAAGTGTGGGGGCTGAGTGAAGAGAGAGAAAAGCTTTGTGGTTTTTAAATAAAAAGGGTTTTTCTCTTTTTCTATTATTTTATTCAAGCAATGCCACATGTCTCCATTTGAGTGGAGCAAGAAGGGCCCACTTTCTCTTTTTGACTGTGACCCATACTCAGTCACAAAAGTGAGAAAAATCTGACCTTTGAAACGCTAAAATCCTGCCTCGGTTTGCGTGCCGTTTCTCTGATTCCAGTTTCTCGCGTTTCTCTGCGTCCACCGGGGCCAGTTTTCGAAAGCAAGCAATATATATATCAAAACGCTCAGAATAAAACCCCGAGCGTGGTTCAGAGGTTGGTTTCGTTAAATTTTAAGTCGCACGCAAAACGATGATTTTTAATTAATTAATCAGGAATTAACCCATAACCTCCCAGTTATGGATTTCTCTCCCTTAATTAGTCCAACCCGCATATCTTGCCCCCACTATTCCTATTTCTACCAAGAACATATCTATACATATACACTGAATAATACTTATATATATATATATATATATATATATATATATATATATATATATATATATATATATATATATATATATATATAATCATTCAAAATACATCGTTTCCAAAAATTCCGGGTAGAAATTTCCAGGATGTTACATAGCCTAAATTACTAAACCCTCGATCCCTCGTCAGGCCGAATATCCAAGCTTCGTCCACAGATCCCTCATTTAAGACTACACCCGATTTTGACAACCCTCTTAGGTTTAGACTAACTTAAACCGAGTTTCATCTGCAGATCCTTCATGTAAGATGTAACGACCCGCCTCGTTGCTACGATATCCACACTCTAATATACGATAATTTCAATTTTTATAAAAAGAACTCCCTTAATTTTTTTCTTATGAAAATAGAAGTGATCTTGTCTCGACATACATTCATCTAACAACACGCCATTACTTAAGTGAATATACATAATTATATAGAAACAATAATTTAGTACACGTCATACACATAAAGGAAATTAAATCCGTTCATAGATATAATTAAAATCCAAGTTTTACATCCTTAACTCAACAAAATAAAACTTGAAAACCAACTACGGAGGAGTCGATTACAAAACACAACTCTCTCCCAAAATAATGCCAACGTCATCACGTCGGCTTGGCGGCTCCTCACCAGAATCATACTCCCTGCACCTTGCTGCTGTCATTCTGCTCCCACGAACAATGTTCGTGATCATCACATGTATCAACCACACAATACAAAATTGCAAGGGTGAGTTCATTATAAAAAGAACTAATACCAATTCCAAATAACCATAATTAGCAAGGAACATAGGCAAACATGATGAGCATACACAACATTCATTATTCAATACTCATATCCAACAAGTATTCATCATCCACATCCAACAATTACTCATCATCCATCCATGGACCCAATCAAGACTGCACAGAATGATGCATGCACCTGACTCAACACTCAGATGCAATGTGGTACATACCAACAACAACTAAACCTCAGGAAATAGCCTAAGTGATGAGAATCCTAAAACTGGCCAAATACAGGCTAAAGGCCCAAGTGGAGAAGGGCGAAGGCCCAAGTGGAGAAGGATAAAGCCCCCGAGTGGAGAAGGATGAAGGCCCAAGTGGAGAAGGATGAAGGCCCAGAGGCAAAGACACTATCAAGACTATTAATTGTTACTGAAGGCCCAGATTAATTTGAAGGCCCAAAGTAAATATGTTTTTTAGTTATAATTTTTATTTATTGTAAATTTGGTCCAAACTGTTTAGAAGGCCCATGTCTATTTTTATCTTTTTGTTCAGATACACTATAAGTATTGGTTTTTGTTTTCAATAAAAACTTTTGGGCATTTGATAAAATTTGGTGAGAGCTTTTCTCTGGGTTCCTTGTTGAACCAATCTCAGACTTATCAAGGTAATCCTTGTGGCGTCTACCCTGACTTATCTTCCTTCACTGGAAGTGGCGTCATCCAAATCTCCGTAGCTTGTATCAAACGTTCCGTCCCGTAAGGTTCACATCATCTGGCATCAGAGCTTCATCTCTTGATACAGGTTCTGTCCTATTCTATTTTTTTTCTTTGTAATTTGTCCAGGTTCGTGTTTTGTCCTTGTTCTGTTATTTGTTTTCTTGTTTGCGTCTTGTTGTGTTCTTGGTTGTGTCTTTGTTTTGTTCTTGTTCTTGTTTTTTGTTTCTTTCAAACTTTGTGTAAAAAAAAATCTGTTTGAACTCTGTTTCAAGTATAAAAAAAAAGTTGCAGAAATTTTGAAAAAAAAAGAGAAGAAAAGAAGAAAAAAAAAAGAAAGAAAGTGGGTGTTTGATCTTTGAACACGAAACTGAGGCAGTTCGAGGCATTTTTTTTTGGGCAAGTCTATTATTCAAATCTTTTTTTATTCTATCTGTTATCTTATCTATTATCTTATTTGTTATCTTCCTTGTTTATTCTATTTGTTAACCAAATCTGATCTGTTATCCAAATCAAATCAAATCAAATTTGTTATCCAAATCAAATCAAATCAAATCTACTATTCAAATCAAATCTAATTTGTTATCCAAATCAAATCCAATCTGCTATCCAAATCAAGTATAATCTGTTATCCAAATCAAATCCAATCTGCTATCCAAATCAAGTCTCATCTGTTATCCAAATCAAATCTAAATCCAAATCAAGTCTAATCTGTTAACCAAAATCAAATCTGATTTGTTATCCAAATTAAATCTGCTACACAGTCTGTGATAATTAATCTGTCTTTCTTGTTATATACCTTGTGTGTCTAATTTGATTCATCCAGGAACTTAAGAGGGAGTGAGTGGTAAAAGGAAAGAGTGAAAGCACCACACAAAAGCCTATATTGAGAGCATCAAACACGAGTGAACTACCATTAAAGAGAGAAACACGTGAGTAGAGTGTGTGATGTGCCATCATTTTCTTCTATTTCCTAAACCCTTTTTGCACCATTTTAATTATTGATTGGTCTTAATTGTCAATTAATTAGGCAGTTTTATTATTTGGGCTCATTTAGCTAATTTGATGTTTTTAATCTAATTTCAGGAATTAATGAAACATTGGGCTTAATCCGGATTTTGGTTGTGGACTTGAAGAGGGCAAATAAAGAAGCGCTTACCTTAGTTAATTTCTAATTAGGAAATTTCGCAATTTTATTTTATGTTGTTCAGTGTTTATTTCGTTTTGGGCCAGAGTATTGTAATAGGGCCCAGTGACTTTGAGTGACTCTTTTTAAATAGCTGCCTTGGGATTCGTGCAGGGCATTCTATTCTGTTATGCTATTCATTATTCAGAGCTTGGTTTTAGGGTTTTCGTTTTTCTGTTTTGACGTTTCTGAGTTCGGAAGGCAATTTTACGTTTTCTGCTTCTAATTACAATTTCGTTCTTGTTTCTTCTTCTACTCTCATTTACGTTTCTGTTCCATTTTACATTTCTGTTTGTTTACGTTTCTGTTCATTTACGTTTCCGTTCATTTACGTTTCTGCTTCATGTTTCAATTGCGTTCTCTGTTTGAATCCATGGAAGGCTAGATTTTCTGGTGTTGTTTCCTTTTGAGGACGAAGCCCAACTCTTTTTGAGGTTTCGTTTGTAATGTGGTTTCCTGGCAGTTTTCCCTTCACCAGTTATCCCAATTTCGTGAATATTAATCAGTGCACGCTTCGTGTTCGATTAATTGTCTCTGAGCCTAACTTGCGTTCATGCTTAATGGACGAAGGGCTAACTGGTGTATGTGGTGCCTAATCACGTATTGAAAACCCTAAGTTGATTTTCGCTTAGTAAATTGAAATAGGGTTGGATTAAGTGGTTGACTGTTAGGGACGAATTCTCCATAACCCAGGATAAGAGAGTGGCTTCTGAATCAGAGGAAACAACCCGTTCTTAATATTAGTAGTTTCGTATTCCATTTTATTTGTCTGCTCTTTAATTACCAAACAACCAACCCCCCCCCCCCATCGTTACTGTTACTGCAAGTATATTATGAACATTTGGCTTGTCACTGCTCGTTGGGAAACGACCTAGGATCACTTCCTAGTTACTGCATTTTCATGTTTATTTGATTCGGGTACGGCCTCGATCAAATTTGGCGCCGTTGCCAGGGAGCAGTGTCCAAAGGTTCATAATAGCTAGCTAGTGCTGTGCGTTTAATCCTTTCGTGTTTTATGTTTAATTGTTAGTATTGTGTTAGTATGTGTGTTAGTGTTGTTTAGTGTCCTGGTATTTTGTTTAATGTGTGTTCTGTTTCAGTTTTCCCATTAAGCGTTTCCCCTGTTTCAGTCTTGTGTGTTTTGCTGTGAAGATTGTGCTTGAAAACAGAGTAGTAGTAGAAATCAGCTTGCGGCAAAAACAGAGTAGTAGTAGAAATCAATTAGAGACGGATTTTAGCGACCACCCATGCTGAATTAATTGGGATTTTTTGTTTTAGTAGCTAGGGTTGTTATTTTTGGCTGAATTTTTTTGTGGTAACTTCTTTTAATCCATATTTTGTGGGAAAAATAGCTAGAGCCTTTAGTTTGGTCAGATTTGAAAGTTCCAAAAAACTAGCAAATTTTGTGTTTGTCAAAACTTCAAACGGCCATAACTTTTGCTCCGGTTATCAGAATCGCAATTATTATATATGCATTTGGGGTAGAAAAAAATTTCCTATGCCGTGGCAGCCGGCCATAGGAAAAAAGCGATTCTGTCAAAAGTTTTTTATTTTTCAAGTTTTATTCACTTATTTTTCTTAACCTACCATTTTTAGCTTTCATAGTTAGACTTTGAATTTTTGTCTAAAATTTTTTGTGCTATCTTCTCATCATTTTATAGGGTTGCTCACAAAATTTCAAGTCATTTGGATATTATTTGAGGGTAGCTGTAGTTCAAACCTACACCTTTATTTACATGACAAGGCAACTAGTTGTGTGCATGCTGAATGTAGTGTATGACTGGAGGCAATCCATCTGACTTACAACCCTTTGATCCTGAGATAGATAGGACATTTCATAGATTAGTTAGGCATCATTTTATACCTTTTGATCATTCTGAGCATTCCATAACTGGTGAATCTGTGCATTCTGTTATTGGTGATTTTGAACATCCTGATCTTGAGCATTATAATTCTGAGCATTCTGATTCTGAGCATTCTGATTTTGCACATTCTGAGAACATGGCACAACCTCCACCTCGTGAGAGGACTCTAAGGGAAATGGCTGCACCTGATTTCACCTATGAAAGCTTGTGCATCCAATACCCTGATGAGGATGTCCCATATGTTCTTAAAACTGGACTAATTCATTTGCTTCCAAAGTTTCATGGCCTTGCAGGTGAAGACCCGCACAAACATTTGAAGGAATTTCATATTGTCTGCTCCACCATGAAACCCCCAGATGTCCAAGAGGATCACATATTTCTGAAGGCTTTTCCTCATTCATTAGAGGGAGTGGCAAAGGACTGGCTGTATTACCTTGCTCCAAGGTCCATCACGAGCTGGGATGACCTTAAGAGAGTATTCTTAGAAAATTTTTTCCCTGCTTCCAGGACCACAACCATCAGGAAGGATATCTCAGGTATTAGACAACTCAGTGGAGAGAGCCTGTATGAGTACTGGGAGAGATTTAAGAAACTATGTGCCAGTTGCCCTCACCATCAGATTTCAGAACAGCTTCTTCTCCAATATTTTTATGAAGGACTCAGTAATATGGAGAGAAGTATGATAGATGCTGCCAGTGGTGGAGCCCTTGGAGACATGACTCCTGCTGAAGCCAGAAATTTAATTGAGAAGATGGCCTCCAACTCCCAGTAGTTTAGTGCCAGAAATGATGCCATAGTCATTAGAGGAGTGCATGAGGTAGCTACAAACCCATCTGCATCATCTGAAACTAAGAAGCTTGAAGGCAAACTGGATGCGTTGGTCAACTTGGTAACCCAGCTGGCCTTGAATCAGAAATCTGTACCTGTCGCAAGGGTTTGTGGTTTGTGCTCCTCTGCTGACCACCATACAGACCTTTGCCCTTCCATGCAGCAACCTGGAGCAATTGAGCAGCCTGAAGCTTATGCTGCAAATATTTACAATAGACCTCCTCAACCTCAGCAGCAAAATCAACCACAGCAGAACAATTATGACCTTTCCAGCAACAGATACAACCCTGGATGGAGGAATCACCCTAACCTCAGATGGTCTAGCCCTCAGCAACAACAGCAGCCTGCTCCTTCCTTCCAAAATGCTGCTGGCCCAAGCAGACCATACATTCCTCCACCAATCCAACAACAGCAACAACCCCAGAAACAGCCAACAGTTGAGGCCCCTCCACAACCTTCCCTCGAAGAACTTGTGAGGCAAATGACTATGCAGAACATGCAGTTTCAGCAAGAGACCAGAGCCTCCATTCAGAGCTTAACCAATCAGATGGGACAATTGGCTACCCAATTGAATCAACAATAGTCCCATAATTCTGACAAGCTGCCTTCTCAAGCTGTCCAAAATCCCAAAAATGTCACTGCCATTTCATTGAGGTCGGGAAAGCAATGTCAAGGACCTCAACCCGTAGCACCTTCCTCATCTGCAAATGAACCTGCCAAACTTCACTCTATTCCAGAAAAAGGTGATGACAAAAATTTACCTAACAATTTCTGTGCAGGTGAATCTTCTTCCACAGGTAATTCGGATTTGCAGAAGCAGCACATTCCCCCTCTTCCATTCCCTCCAAGAGCAGTTTCCAACAAAAAAATGGAAGAGGCAGAGAAAGAGATCTTGGAAACATTTAGAAAGGTAGAGGTAAACATACCTCTGTTGGATGCAATAAAGCAAATTCCAAGATATGCCAAATTCTTGAAGGAGCTGTGCACTAATAAGCGGAAGCTTAAAGGAAGTGAACGGATTAGCATGGGCAGAAATGTCTCCGCATTGATTGGTAAATCTGTTCCTCAAATTCCTGAAAAATGCAAAGATCCAGGTACATTCAGCATACCTTGTATCATAGGGAATAGTAAGTTTGACAATGCCATGCTAGATTTAGGAGCTTCTGTTAGTGTTATGCCTCTGTCTATTTTTAATTCTCTATCTCTAGGTCCCTTGCAGTCAATTGATGTGGTAATTCATTTAGCTAACAGAAGTGTTGCCTATCCTGTTGGTTTCATAGAAGATGTCTTAGTTAGAGTTGGTGAACTGATTTTCCCTGTTGATTTTTATATCTTGAATATGGAAGATGGATTTTCTCAAGGATCAGTTCCCATCATTCTAGGCAGACCCTTTATGAAAACTGCTAGAACTAAGATAGATGTTTATGCAGGCACACTGTCCATGGAGTTTGGTGATATAACTGTTCATTTTAATATTCTGGATGCTATGAAATACCCATCTGAAGATCTTTCTGTATTTCGTGCTGAAATAATTGACCATGTTGTTGATGAATACATGACTGATCTTTATTCTAATCTGCATGCCTCTCACTCTTCATGCATTGAGTCTGAAATTGTACTTGATCATATGTCTGAATTTGATGCTGAGAGTGAATCTGAGAGTGATATTGATTGCATGCCTGGTGGTGGTGTTTTACCTCTTGAGATTGATTTTATAGAGTCAGATAGGACTAACCATGTTTCAGGAAGTACACATACCTCTGACTTTCTTTATGAGGTCAAGGCTGAGAAACCATCTCCTTCTACCACTGTCCAGCCGACCACACCAGAATTGAAGCCTCTGCCATCAAATTTAAAATACGCTTACTTGGATGATAGCAAGAGTTTTCCAGTGATTATATCTGCCTCCCTTGCTGATGAGCAAGAGGAGAAGTTGTTGTCAGTTCTCAAGAAGCATAAGAAGGCTATAGGCTGGACCCTGGCGGACATTCCTGGTATTAGCCCATCCACATGTATGCATCGAATAAATTTAGAGGATGGAGCTAAACCAGTAAGACAGCCACAGAGAAGACTCAACCCGGTGATTCTTGATGTAGTGAAGAAGGAGATAACCAAGCTTTTGCAAGCTGGAATCATTTATCCTATCTCCGACAGCCAATGGGTGAGTCCCGTCCAGGTAGTCCCGAAAAAGACTGGCCTCACAGTGATCAGAAATGAGAAGGGGGAGTTGATTCCTACTCGGGTGCAGAACAGTTGGAGAGTCTGCATTGACTATAGGAGGCTGAACCAGGTTACCAAAAAGGACCATTTTCCCCTGCCATTCATTGACCAGATGCTTGAACGCCTGGCAGGTAAATCCCACTACTGTTTCCTTGATGGTTTTTCTGGTTATATGCAAATTACTATTGCTCCTGAGGATCAGGAAAAGACCACATTCACCTGCCCCTTCGGCACTTTTGCTTATAGGAGGATGCCTTTCGGCTTGTGCAATGCCCCTGGTACCTTCCAGCGGTGCATGATTAGTATTTTCAGTGATTTTTTAGAAAATTGCATAGAGGTGTTTATGGATGATTTCACTGTATATGGATCCTCTTTTGATGGTTGTTTGAATAGTTTGGAAAAAGTTTTGAATAGATGCATTGAAACTAACCTTGTTCTAAATTTTGAAAAATGTCATTTTATGGTTGAGCAAGGTATAGTTTTAGGCCACATTATTTCCAATAAGGGCATTGAAGTAGATCCTGCAAAAATTTCTGTTATTTCACAATTGCCTTACCCCTCTTGTGTGCGAGAGGTGCGATCTTTTCTTGGTCATGCAGGATTCTACAGGTGCTTTATAAGGGATTTTAGCAAAGTAGCCCTTCCATTGTCCAACTTGTTGCAAAAGGAGGTGGAGTTTGACTTTAATGACAGATGCAAAGAGGCTTTTGATTGCCTCAAAAGAGCGTTGACTACCACCCCCATCATCCAGGCACCCGATTGGACAGCCCCTTTTGAGCTTATGTGTGATGCATCAAATTATGCATTGGGGGCTGTCCTTGCTCAGAAAATTGATAAATTGCCCAGGGTGATATATTATGCTTCTAGGACTTTAGATGCTGCCCAAGCAAATTATACTACTACTGAGAAAGAGCTTCTAGCCATAGTTTTTGCTCTTGAAAAATTTCGATCTTATTTGCTTGGTACTCGCATTATTGTTTATACTAACCATGCAGCTCTAAAGTACTTGTTGAAGAAGGCTGATTCTAAGCCTAGGTTGATCCGATGGATGCTCTGGCTCCAAGAGTTTGACTTGGAGATCCGTGATAGGAGCGGAGCACAAAATCTAGTTGCTGATCATTTGAGTCGGATCGAACGTGTCTCTGATGCAGATTCACCTATTCGGGATGATTTCCCGGATGATCATTTGTATATATTGTATAGTATTTCTGACTCTCTTTCTACTCCCTGGTTTGCTAACATTGTCAATTATTTAGTTGCCTCTGTTTTTCCTCCCTTAGCATCTAAGGCCCAAAAAGATAAGATTAAAAGTGATGCTAAGCATTTTATTTGGGATGACCCCTACTTGTGGAAATTGTGCAGTGATCGGGTCATTAGACGGTGCATTCCAGATCATGAGACTGACTCAGTCCTGCAGTTCTGTCATTCTTCCGCACCGGGAGGTCATCTGGGTGTTCAAAGGACAGCTCGCAAAGTGCTTGATTGTGGTTTTTATTGGCCCACCATCTTTAAAGATGCGTGGAAGATCTGCAACACTTGTGAGCAGTGTCAGAGAGCAGGAAATACACTTACATGGCGACAACAAATGCCTCAGCAACCTATGCTATTCTGTGAGGTGTTTGATGTCTGGGGTATAGATTTCATGGGTCCTTTTCCTGTCTCTTTTGGTTATGTTTATATTCTCCTTGTAGTTGATTATGTTTCAAAATGGGTGGAAGCCAAGCCCACTAGAACTAATGATGCTAAAGTTGTCGCAGACTTTGTCAGGTCTAATCTATTTTGCAGGTTTGGAGTACCTAAAGCAATTGTTAGTGATCAAGGAACCCATTTTTGCAACAGGACAATGCATGCCCTGCTTAAAAAGTACGGGGTGGTACACAAAGTATCCATACCATACCACCCCCAGACTAATGGACAGGCAGAAATTTCTAACAGGGAAATCAAGAGAATTCTAGAGAAGATTGTGCAGCCAAGCAGGAAAGATTGGAGTACCAGGCTTGATGATGCTCTCTGGGCACATCGGACTGCCTACAAAGCACCCATAGGAATGTCTCCTTATCGGGTTGTCTTTGGAAAGGCATGTCATCTTCCAGTGGAAATTGAGCACAAAGCATACTGGGCAGTGAAGACTTGCAACTTCTCTATGGATCAAGCTGGCGAGGAAAGGAAGCTGCAACTGAGTGAGTTAGATGAAATCCGCCTAGAAGCCTACGAGAATGCCAAGTTCTACAAAGAAAAGACCAAGAAGTTCCATGATAGCATGATAGTTAAAAAAGACTTCGTGGTTGGGCAAAAAGTGTTATTGTATAATTCTAGGCTTGGACTCATGAGTGGTAAGTTGAGGTCTAAGTGGATTGGTCCTTTTGTTGTTACTAATGTTTTTCCTTATGGTACAGTTGAGATCAAAAGCGACTCCACAAACAAGAGCTTCAAGGTCAACGGACATCGACTTAAGCCATTCCTCACGAACCCTTCTTTAGTGGACGTAGTGGTGGAAGAGACTTCCTTACTCCACCCTACTCTTCCTCCACCATGACTTAGGGAGTTTTTCTTTTCCTATCTCCTTCTTTGCTTTTATTACACTTGTCCGATTCTCTTTGATGATTTAATTGTTTTTAATCTTTTAATTGTGCTACATTGAGGACAATGTGTTGTTTAAGTATGGGGGGGGGGGGGAGTGTTCTTTGGTTTTGCTAGTTTTGTTGGTTTTGTTAATTTGTTAATGTTGTTAGTTTCGTCGGATTTTCAGTTTAATATTTTGGGTCAATTTCATGTGCACGTACGACTTTGCATGTTTTTCTTTGAATTATAGGATATGTTCAAGAAATGGGTAATTGTTTTGAAAATAAAAGTTCTTGACATTTTGTGACTTGAAATCCTTGATTCTTCTCTACATGTCATGA
Source organism: Glycine soja (assembly GCF_004193775.1). NCBI lineage: Eukaryota > Viridiplantae > Streptophyta > Magnoliopsida > Fabales > Fabaceae > Glycine > Glycine soja. Next base: position 19,065,119 of record NC_041003.1, on the reverse strand, counting down.
TAGTTTTGAAAGCTCAATTTGAAAGTGATGATTTTACCTTTGTGAGAATTTGAGCCATCCATCATTATAATCATTTGGTGTGTTTTGCCCCATTGATTGCTTGCACAATAGCCTTGGCTTGATTCTTGTTGATGCGTCCTAATTCACATGCATATTTGGAAATGATTAAGGCAATTTTGTTCTTATAAGCTTCTAGCCAAATGGACTTACCTTGAATTAATTCCTTTGATAGCCCTTTTGAGCCTTGTTTCCCTTTCCTTGTTTTGAAGCTCACTACAAGCCTTAAGTGAAAAACCATGATATTACCATATCCTTAAGGAATTTTGGAGCTTTGGAATTGTTTTGGGAATAAGTGTGGGGGGTTTTTGTTTCATTGGACAACTTGTTTTGTTGGCTATGCTTCATGATGTATTTTGGGCCATACTTGATGTACATTGTATATTGGTTAAATGTTGGACATGCTGAATGAAATGTTGTTTCTCAAAGGCCAAAGAGTAAAAAAAAAAAAAAAAAAAAATTCAAAAAAAAATAAAAAATAAAAAGAAAAGCAATAAAGTTGGGTGAATAAGATCTTAAATGGCACAAGAATGATGAAACTCTTGGTTCTACTCTTCATGTTTAATTTTTATCTTTACTTCTTTATATTTTCTTATTTTTTTTTAATATGCACTTATTCCCCTTTGCTCCTCTATTCCTTTGGGATTTAGCCACTTATTCCATATTTCTCCATACCTTGTCCTTGGCCCCATTACAACCTTAAAAGACCTTTTGATCCTCATGTGCTTGTGTTTATGGGTTGATTGTCAATTTTAGAATCTTGCCAAGTTTATGTGGTGTTTGCTTTCATGGGTGCTTTGAGGGTAAATAGTAGCCTAGACACTTGAGAGATAGAGTGTATATCTTGTGAGGCTTTATCACTTTTCATTCTTGAGCTGATTAACTATTTTGCCATGATTGGGTTGCTTGGATGATTTTCATGAATGTCTTGACTTTTTGGATCTCCTTATGTTAGATGTTACCCATTCCTTTCATTCCTTGATGTTCATTGAGAAATATGTGAATGTTTTTGTTTGTCTCCCTTTCATATCCTTGGATTTTGTTCTTTGTTTCATTTTGCCCAGGAGTGCAAAAGGCTAAGTATGGGGGGTTTTGATGTGCCATCATTTTCTTCTATTTCCTAAACCCTTTTTGCACCATTTTAATTATTGATTGGTCTTAATTGTCAATTAATTAGGCAGTTTTATTATTTGGGCTCATTTAGCTAATTTGATGTTTTTAATCTAATTTCAGGAATTAATGAAACATTGGGCTTAATCCGGATTTTGGTTGTGGACTTGAAGAGGGCAAATAAAGAAGCGCTTACCTTAGTTAATTTCTAATTAGGAAATTTCGCAATTTTATTTTATGTTGTTCAGTGTTTATTTCGTTTTGGGCCAGAGTATTGTAATAGGGCCCAGTGACTTTGAGTGACTCTTTTTAAATAGCTGCCTTGGGATTCGTGCAAGGTATTCTATTCTGTTATGCTATTCATTATTCAGAGCTTGGTTTTAGGGTTTTCGTTTTTCTGTTTTAACGTTTCTGAGTTCGGAATGCAATTTTACGTTTTCTGCTTCTAATTACAATTTCGTTCTTGTTTCTTCTTCTACTCTCATTTACGTTTCTGTTCCATTTTACATTTCTATTTGTTTACGTTTCTGTTCATTTACGTTTCCGTTCATTTACGTTTCTGCTTCATGTTTCAATTGCGTTCTCTGTTTGAATCCATGGAAGGCTAGATTTTCTGGTGTTGTTTCCTTTTGAGGACGAAGCCCAACTCTTTTTGAGGTTTCGTTTGTAATGTGGTTTCCTGGCAGTTTTCCCTTCACCAGTTATCCCAATTTCGTGAATATTAATCAGTGCACGCTTCATGTTCGATTAATTGTCTCTGAGCCTAACTTGCCTTCATGCTTAATGGACGAAGGGCTAACTGGTGTATGTGGTGCCTAATCACGTATTGAAAACCCTAAGTTGATTTTCGCTTAGTAAATTGAAATAGGGTTGGATTAAGTGGTTGACTGTTAGGGACGAATTCTCCATAACCCAGGATAAGAGAGTGGCTTCTGAATCAGAGGAAACAACCCGTTCTTAATATTAGTAGTTTCGTATTCCATTTTATTTGTCTGCTCTTTAATTACCAAACAACCAAACCCCCCCCCATCGTTACTGTTACTGCAAGTATATTATGAACATTTGGCTTGTCACTGCTCGTTGGGAAACGACCTAGGATCACTTCCTAGTTACTGCTTTTTCATGTTTATTTGATTCGGGTACGACCTCGATCAGTGTGGTGAGGTCCTTAATCTTTTTTTTCTAAATTACTGCAAAATTCTTTGTTCCTTAATCATGGCAGGAGCTGGTGACAATGGTGGTGTATATCATCAACTGGACGGATCTCGGCGCTTATTACTGGACGCGATGACTACACAAATGCAACGTTTGTTGAACCGTAACAAAGAAGAGCTCTACAGGCGAATAGTCAAATCTTCCTTGTTTACTCTTAAACCTCTATCCCCTAGAGAAGTGTGTGATGACCAAATCAGAATGAGAGAAAAGAGAGAACAAGAGAAAGAAAATAGTGAGGCACCACAAAGGAATAGGAAAAAGAAGAGTGATACACATAAGAGAGAGAGTGATACACATGAGAGAAAATCTAATTATTTTGCAGAGGCGAGTGAAGTGAGGAAAGTGTTGCTTGCTCATGAACCACTCTATCTACAGTATTGCAAAGACAGTAAAATTTCTATTAATAATTCTAATGAGTTTACTATTTCTATTTCTCCTAGTGTTTAACCCTTATTGCAGGAATTTAAAAATGTCTTTCCTAAGGAGATTCCTCATGGGTTGCCACCTTCAAGAGGCATAGAACATCAAATTGATCTCCTTCCCGGAGCTTCATTGCCGAACAGGACAACTTACAAAATCAATCCCCAAGAGACTCAACGTAAGGATGCACATGCCAAAGTTGAGTATGCGAAAAGATTGTATGACCAAGTGAAGGTGCAAATTGCAAAGAAGAATGAAAGCTATGCCAAGCAAGCCAACAAGAAAAGGAAGGAAGTGGTACTTGAACCTGGTGATGATCCTGGACATTTGAGGGCAAATATTTTCCAAGAAGGAGGGAATGATGAGAACCCTAAAACTGGCCAAATATAGGCTAAAGACCCAAGTGGAGAAGGGCAAAGGCCCAAGTGGAGAAGGATAAAGCCCCCGAGTGGAGAAGGATGAAGGCCTAGAGGTAGAGACACTATCAAGACTATTAATTGTTGTTGACGACCCAGATTAATTTGAAGGCCCAAGTTAAATATGTTTTTTAGTTATAATTTTTATTTATTGTAATTTTGGCCCAAACTGTTTAGAAGGCCCATGTTTATTTTTATCCTTTTGTTCAGTTACACTATAAGTATTGGTTTTTGTTTTCAATAAAAACTTTTGGCATTTGATAAAATTTGGTGAGAGTTTCTCTCTGAGTTCCTTGTTGAACCAATCTCAGACTTATCAAGGTAATCCTTGTGGCGTCTACCCTGACTTATCTTCCTTCACTGGAAGTGGAGTCATCCAAATCTCCGTAGCCTGTATCAAACGATCCTCTCTTACTCAGGTTCACATCACTAAGCGTGTCCAACGACACTCTCACTTAGGGAACTGTGCGGAGTTCGTCGGGACCACCTAGTTGTGCTTGTAATAGCCCCCTCCCATAGGTGATCAGCTTCGGAGCCCAAAGGTGTTCCCTACCAGGTGACAAGTCCCCTCAGTACAAAGTACACTTAGCCACAGTTACTCTATTTCCTGTGTCGTATGAGCTATGATCACGGCCAAAAGTAACTGCCAAGGACCATGGACCAATTAAAGCGCCTAAGCATCCCCTCAGAAATGCTTAGATTCTCTAACCACGCTAGTTACCCACGTCTGGGCCATCCAACAAGGTCAGTGAACTCTACCCCCCATGACATCCACTCCATACGACGTATGATCGTGGCCAAAAGCTAGTGCCAAAGACCCTGGAAGGTCAATGCACAGTGCCCCCCACGAACATACACAACATCCAACGTATGAACGTGGCCAAAAGCTAGTGCCAAAGACCCTGGAAGGTCAGTGCACGGTGCCCCCACGAACATACACAACATGCACATGTCAATGCATTTCCAACATCAATCAACATTCCATTTCCATGTCATTCTCAACATAAATATCATCTCGTCTTAACGACGTTATCAACAACAACAACAACCTCATTTCATATTCACATATTCATCAATAATAACAATTCATGTTGACATGGTATTTATTAACAACGTCATCTCAAATCAATATCATCATAATTATCATTATCATCACATATCAATTAAAATCCTCAATAGCGACATCAACAACAAATCGCATTTCGCACACACACACACACACACATACATATATATATATATATATATATATATATATATATATATATATAAATATCGCATCCCATTCGTCAAAACATAGGTTCTCCTAAAAAACCAGCATGCATATCAATAACAATTTTATTGCATCGCATTAGTTAAAAACATCATTTTTTTGAAAACTCGCATGCAAATCAAGGACAATTATATCACATCCCATTAGTTAAAAACACAATTTTCTTGAAAGAAAAATTAGCATGCAACAGGGACAGGCAAATATCCTCATAGCTAGGTTCCCTGACCCTAACTATGGTGTTAAAATGATAAATTTTATAATAAACTCCCCTCGCCTATCGTGAGCTACCCCGCGGGTTCCTCGTCGCGTCGCTTGAAGATTCCTTTTTCTTCTCTGCTCGTCGGTTCCACGCAAGCCTCTACCATGCCAAAACGAAGGAGACTTAATATGGATTTTCAGAAACAAAGCTAACAACAATGCTCTGGGTCAAATACCCACGTCACTACATGAAAGAGCTGAGAGCATTTCGGGTTTTACAAAGGGATATCATTTGAAAATTCCGACCATGCCAATGTGACCGGGGTTCAGTGTAGGTTACGAAAATAACATGCATTTCATGAAAGGATAACATTTACAAAGTCTCTTTCTCTAGGGTTTTTCAAAGGAAACGTAAAACATGCAATGACGATTCCAAAGTTAGAAAAGATGAAAAGACAAGTTGAAACTAACAAGGAACAAGCATAGAACCATGGTTACCTCAAAGGAAAATGAAAGGTCAAATTAGGGTTTCAACGGAGAACAACGATAGTTTGTGGTGGCTAATGGTGGCTGTGGGTGATGGATAAAGTGCTTGGGACGTTAGAAATGACTTTGGAAGAAAGAAAGGAGAAGAAATGGCGTTTTTCCTAAGCTACACGAAAGTAAAGGCTGAAACGCTCAAATGAGAAATGCTCTCGGGAACGGAAGCTTTGCGCACACTTCAGATGTTCTATCAAAGATCCCAACGGTCAGATCGTGGAAAATTGTCTTGTGAAGCTGCAGACCAAATTGCGAGACGATCCAACGGTTAACGAAGACTGGGCAGCGTTTTTACTGAGGCAGCTTCATGTAGCTTCCTCAGGAAGCTTCATTAAGAGGCTTCCTCAAGAAGCTTCCTCGTGGTTTCTTTGAGAAGTTTTCTCAAGAGGCTTCTTTGAGAAGCTAGATCCTTATCTACCCGCACCCCTCTATTAACTAAATTAACCTCCTTGAAAATAATTACGGATAAAAAATAACGCAACAAATATAATCAAACATCAAACATAATTACTAATAATATATATATATATATAACAGGGTGTTACATAAGACTAGGCTTAAACTAAACAACATTATTGTAACAGCATAATTAAAACCAAAACTTAACTCGTAGATCCCTCATGTAAGGCTAAGTTTCAATCCTGCTTCAATCAAGTTCTAAGGCAATAGTACATTTTCCAATGCCAAAGCCACCTAACTATGCACACAAATGGGTGATCAGACCAAAAGCATACAAACATTAAGCATTGAAGGAAGCATTGAACACAGAAAGCATAATCAATTAGATATTAGGTATTTACATCAGTTGTTCATTAGAAATCCCCAACTAGGGTGTTTAGCCAGCCATTACAAAGAAATACTAACAATAAATGAGATTAAAAGCAGAGAATGATAGTTCCTTACACAAGAAGGGGGATTCTTCCTCCTCTTCTCAGAATCTCACACTCACTCTCTACTCAATAATCTCTCTCAAATTACAAAACCTAGGCTTCAATGCACAAGCTGCTCCTCTTTTCTGCTTCTAAGGCTCTTTTCCCCAAATAGGCCTGTGGCTGCTCTGGAATTCTGTGCCCTGGTCGTCTGTAGAAGCTGTCATAAAAGTGTCATAAAGGTGGTACCCTAATTCTACATAAGACAAGCTTTAAATAGGCTCTAAAATCGTGATGTTGCACTTAGCACCACCCTCGCGCTTAGCGCGAGTAACTGAAATTGGGCTTAGCGCCAGTTTCGAGCTTAGCCTGGCTGAAGGCACTTATTGCGCTTAGCGCACTGATCTCGCGCATAGCGCGCGACTTTGATGCTGATGCTCTGCCAGATTCTTCTTTGCGCTAAGCGCGCTGAAATTGCGCTTAGTATGCGCTAAGCCCAACTGCTGAGCTTAGCCCATCTGCTACATTTTGTAATTCAAAACTTAGGCTCTTTTTCACCTGAAAATGCACAGATTTCATCATTAAATCCAATGGAAATGTTCTAGAGACAACATTGACCATAAAACAAGATTTATTTACAAAAATCACTACAAAATAACCATAAATTGGGGAACTATACAAACTTTGGAAAATGATTTCTATACAAAAGTTAGTTGTATAAAGCAACTAACAAAGTGCATAGACAATTGTCAGGATTTCTTTTTCTGTGGTAGCATAATTCACCTATGCTCATTTAGAACTTTGCTGGCATAGTAGATGGTATGAAAAAAATTTCCTTTCCTTTGTCCAAGCACGACACCTACAACATAATTGCTTGCATTGCACATCAACTAAAATTCTTGCCCCCAATCTGGTGCTGTAATTACTGGCGCAAACACTAATTTTGTTTTCAAATCATTAAATGCTTTCATACATTCTTCATTGAACACAAAAACAACATCTTTATTCAACAAATTGCTCAGCAGTTTGGCTACTTTGGAGAAATCTTTTATGAATCGCCTGTAGAACCCTGCATGTCCTAGGAAGCTTCTTATTCCCTTGACATTCATGGGAGGAGGTAGTTTCTCAATTACATCAATCTTTGCCTTGTCCACCTCTATCCACCTTACTGAAATCTTATGCCCCAGCACTATTCCTTCTTGAATCATAAAATGGCATTTCTCCCAGTTGAGGACTAGATTGGACTCTTCACATCTTTATAATACTCTTTCAAGGTTAGATAAGCAGCCTTCAAAAGATGGCCCAAAAACAGAGAAATCGTCCATGAAAACTTCCATGCATTTTTCCACCATGTCAGAAAAAATAGCCATCATACACCTCTGAAATGTAGCTGGAGCATTACACAAGCCAAAGGGCATACGCCTATATGCGAATACACCAAAAGGTTAGGTGAAAGCAGTTTTCTCCTGATCTTTGGGATCTACCGCAATCTGATTATAGCCAAAGTACCCATCCAGAAAACAGTAATACGACTGTCCTGCAAGTCTTTCAAGCATCTGGTCCATGAAAGGAAGTGGATAATGATCCTTCCGAGTGGCATCGTTCAACTTCCAATAATCAATACACATCCTCCACCCAGTGACAATCCTTGTGGATATTAACTCGTCTTTATTATTTTTAATGACTGTCATTCCTCCCTTCTTGGGTGCAACTTGCACAGGGCTAACCCATGCACTATCTGAAATGGGATAAATAAGGCCTGCTTCCAGCAACTTAAGCACCTCCTTACGCACGTCTTCCTTCATGATTGGATTAAGTCTTCTTTGAGGCTGTCTCACTGGTTTGTACTCAGCTTCCATATTAATTTGGTGCATGCAATAAGATGGACTAATTCCCTTCAAGTCTGATATGTGCCATCCAATGGCAGCTTTGTGTCTCTTCAAAATCTGCACTAGCTAATCTTCTTCTGTTTTCTTCAATAAGCTGCTAATAATCACTGGTTTTGAGTCATTGTTCTCCAAAAACACACACTTCAAACGTGCAAGTAAGGTCTTCAATTTTGCTTTTGGTTTTTCTATTTGCCCATTATTCTTCAACTCCTTAAATGCAGAATGTCCCTCAGAGATTTCTCCTGCACCTTCTAATTCTTTGATACAAGTCTGCACTTCATGTTCCTCCTCTTTAGTGAGATATTCTACATGATTAATCAATGCTTTTTCCAAAGGAGAATGCATTGCCATGGCTGTGGCTGCTGTTTCTATTTCTTGTTCTACCTTGTCTAGATCAAAGCGAGCTTTCATATCATTTGAATGATTTATTGCTTCAAAAAAGTCGAACGAGGCTTTTTGATCCTCCATGCTCAATTCTAGTTTGCCTTTCCCCATATCTACGATGCAATTGGACGTGGACATAAAAGGGCGGCCCAATATTATGGGGATGTCAGGATCTTCCTCTATATCCATAACCACAAAATCTGCAGGGAAAACAAGCTACTTGACCTGAATTAAAACATCCTCAATCACTCCATATGGCTTTGTGATGGAGCGATCAACTAACTGAAGGGTCATGCGTGTAGGCATTATCTCAAGCTCTTCAAGTCGCCGACACATGGAGAGAGGCATTAAGTTGATACTAGCTCCCAAGTCTATGAGAGCTTTTCCTACAGCAACCTTGTCATACCCTAATTTCGTCCGGGGACCATTGTTTGGTGGCATGCAACTTTCATTTGACCACTTCGAGGTACTTGGCACCCATCGTTAGGCAATTCGTGAAGTTCTCTGACATGCCAGAAATCAAAAGAAAGCTTCGTTGCACAATTCGTGAGGTTCCGTAACATTCCGGAAGTCAAAAAAAGGGGATGGTTGCATAATCCGTAAAGTTGTGACATTACAGAAAGAAAACAAGTATCGTTACGTAATCCGTAAGGTTCCGTAACGTTACGGAAAAAGAATCAGCAAAGAAGGGGGGTGAACTTATCAAGATAGGGGTGTAAATAACAATTTGAGTCTAGGTCCTTCTGGAACATTTTGGAAGTTGGGTTGCTTAAGGAGGAAGCAACTGGGCGACAAGCTTCTCCATGTTTTTGAAAAATGGTTTCCGGGGCTTCCGTAATGCTTTCGTAAAATTTCCGAAAATCTTGGGTAAGCATATTCCACTTAACATTGGTGAAAGGGAAGAGAAAAAAGATGAAAATCAAATCCGAAACACTTCCGTAACTTTTCCATAAAATACGAAAAGGGGGGGGGGGGTGGGGTGAACTTAGTAATTCGGGTGCGCTTAGAAATCTTCTTCATTAAGTCTCTGGGCGGCAAGCACCTCCCTTTTTTTCCTATAAATAGGGGAGGGGGGGAGCTGTTTCAAAATGTTCAAGACCCCTTGGCTATGCATTTCGGCTATTTTGGGCAAAAAACACGTTTTTGTGAAGAAAGAATCGAGTCAAAGTGTTTCCGTAACGTCTCCGTAAGCGATTATGTGGAAATTCATCATCGTTCTTCGTCGTTCTTCATCCGTTCTTCGTTCGTTCTTCGTTCTTCGTTCTTCAACGGGTAAGTTTTAGAATCCGAGACTTTCAATTCATTTCTTGTTTTGTGTACTTTCACTTTAATTTCGTTTACTTTCAGTTTTCTTTTCTTCCATTTTTAACGTGCTTTAGTTATTTACTTAAGTCATTTTCTCGCCTAATCAAAAAATAAAATAAATTTCCATCGATCATTTGAATTGTAACATTCGTTAATTTCTACTAAAATGAAATCCGACCGTTCGGTCATGCCGTAACCATGTTGGAAACCAAAAAGAGGCAAAATAATAATATAATAATAAAAAATATCTTTTAGTAAAATAAATCAAAAAAATCAATCGAACGTTTTTCTTTGGGATTTCTCTTTCTTAAATCGAATTGACTAATAACCAAAGTGAAACTAAGGTTAAAATCAATTCATAAACCAAACTTTTGTCATCGCCTAAAAAAGCCATTTTCAAAGGTCCAACGCCTTGAAATGGTCTTTTCCGCTTTTATTGGTTAAGTGTAGATTTCTAAAAAGCCTAAAATCAATATGTAACTTTGTTACCTCTTTCAAAAATAAAGAAATCATTAATGGTCCATTGCCTTAATGTTTTCTCACTTTTCAAAAGAATCGAAAGATTGTCTAATGGTCCAACGCCTTAAATGACCTTTCATTCAATAAAAACTAAAAAATAACTTAACCAAAATGCTTTGTTCACAAAAGAACTACGTAGGTCTGATTTTCTCATCACAATTGAGGAATATGTAGGAGCAAAGGGAAACGCCCTTGTCGACCACAAAAAGATAAAAACATAAAGAGGCATAAAAAAGACATAAGAACGTAAAAAGGGAAAAGAATATAAATTGAAGTCATATTTGCACATTTGATTAAAGGCTGCTGTCTCTTGTGACGGACGCATGGAGTGCTAATACCTTCCCCGTGCGTAAATACAACTCCCGAACCTTTCACTTAAAGTTCGTAGGCTACGTCTTTTCCGATTTTTCTGACTTTTTCCTCAAATAAACGTTGGTGGCGACTCCGCGCGTCTTCCTCCCATGGAAGACGCACCTGCGAGCCCCGCGTCGCCCTCCCGCCGAAGGATAGGTTGCGACAGTTGGCGACTCCACTGGGGACTATTTTTTGAGAGTTAGGCCATTTAATCTTGTGCAATGTTTTATCATGACATCCTCCTTTGTTGGTTTCCCTTTATTTTCCTTATGTTTTGTGTATATAACTCTTTGATGCTTTTAGTGTGTTTTAAAAGGTATGCATGAGGTAAATATTTTCATTTGATGCACACAAACACCAACACTATTTGCACACACAGTGATTTGAAAAAGGGCCCTATACCCGGGTTTGTGGGAACATAAGGAGTGGAGGTGAATCTGTGATCATGCTAGGTCTCCGACTTGCTTGATTACAGTGAACCCTCATCTAGGGTTTTTCTCTTTGATAACATATTGTTGCTAGTAGTCCCTACTGCTGCAATATGTTCTTCGAAGGGGATGATACCTATAGAGACCATCAAGAGAGATATGACCACCTTTGGAAATATCACTAAAAACCCTTTTAGCTCCCTCCCTTGTAGGTCCCTAAAATAGGGGCACGGAGCAAACACGCTGCGTGCCATTTTTCACACTACCATGCATAAGTGTCATGTACCCTTTTGCTTATGTTTGTTTGTGAACATCCACGTGTTGTGCCTTTCACATATGCATCATGCACAGGTTCTGTCTTGATCCCCTCTCTTTGGCAAACCAACGGAGGGTCCGTGTCACCTTCTTAGATACATACGTTAGGCATGATGCTACCCCGAGACGTTGTATCTAAAAAGGAGACAATTTCCCGGGCTCCTGCATTCATAAATTGCATTTGTGTCATATGCATCTCTTCATGCATTCATCCATTCCACCCATGATAGATGTCGGAGTTTTGATTCACACTGATTTTGTTTTACTTTAGTAAAACATGGGATCAAGTCAAACACCTTCGCTTAAAAAGAGGTTCTATCATGTCAAGGTCAAGAGCCTAGGGACCACCAGTCTAAAGGAGTTAGGGCAGTTAATGGGTCAGCTCCAGCGGCAAGCTTTTTGCAAAGCTTACGGTAAAATCTGGGACTTAGCCATGGTAGAAGTCTCCACAGTGGCCATTGCCTCCCTCGCCCAGTATTATGATCAGCCGTTGAGGTGCGTGACCTTTGGGGACTTCCAGCTATCACCTATGGTAGAAGAATTTGAAGAGATCCTAGGATGCCCTCTAGAGGGAAGGAAACCATACCTCTTCTCAGGGTTCTATCCTTTATTAGCTAGAATTTCCAAGATAGTCCAAATCTCGGCGCAGGAATTAAACCATAGGAAGCAAGTCGAAAATGGGGTGGTTGGAATACCGAGAAAATATTTGGAGGCAAAAGCAAGAATCTTGGCAGGTAAAGGCAAATGGGCCCCGTTCATAGACATTCTCGCGCTGTTGATCTGCGGAGGAGTCCTCTTTCCGAATGTGGATGGGTTGGTGGACCTGGCAGTGATCGACGCTTTTCTCGCCTATCATAACCACAAGGAAAGCCCGGTTGTTGCTATGCTAGCCGACCTATATGACACCTTCGACCGAAGATGTGAAAAGAGCAATACAAGGATTTTTGCTGTACTCCAGCTCTTTATGTATGGTTAGTTTCACACCTTTTTCGCGAAGAGGTGAGACATGCTTGCCCGCTAGAAAGCCACCGTTCATGCACAGAGAAAGGAGGGGAAAATTGGGACCAACTCTTAGCAAGAAAAGAAGGAGCATCTGTCAACTGGTTCCCTCGATGGAAGGAAGGAAGAACCGGAGTTCTTATTTCATGCGGAGGATTTCCAAATGTTCCCTTGATGGGGACGAGGGGTTGCATCAGTTACAATCCCGTTCTTGCTATAAGACAACTTGGCTACCCTACGAGAGGGGCACCACTAAAGGAAGAGCTCACACCTACTATTGCACGAGATTTCAATAAGACCAACGTGGAGGCACTTCAGAAGGTCCGCAAGGCATGGGAGGTGTTGCAAAAGAAGGACAAGGAACTTAGGGGCAGTAACAATGGGCCCATCGGTGGCTATCGTAAGTGGTTAAAAGCCCACGTGCAAGGTTTGGATTGGCTCCCAAGTTTGAGAACCGCTAAAAGAGAGGAAGTTGAGGCACCGGAGGAAGACGAAGAGCTGCAAGCCCTTAGGGCAGAACTCGAGCAAGCTCAAACAGTCAAAGAAAGGTTCAAATCAGAAGCTCTAAAGATCCTAAAAGAGAATGCCGAACTAGGAAATGTAAATATAGCTACCACCAAGGCTTTGGAACAAGAGACCAAGAGGGCTCGTAGGGAAGAGCACGGCCAGAACAAGTTTCGAGGGGCTTTGTGGGGTAGCAACAGTGAGCTCAAGCTTCGAAGGGAAGAGAGAGACCAGTCACGAGCACATAGCATGGTCTTGAAAGAGGAGTTAGCTGCTTGCTCAAGGTCCAAGAGAAACTTGTCTCAGCATTTATGCGAGACAAAGACCAACATGTTAGCCATCGTCAGCAAGTACCAAGAAGAATTAAATCTAGCCACGGCCCATGAGCACAAAGTGGCGGGCGAGTATGCCCGAGTGTACGCGGAAAAGGAGGCTAGAGGAAGAGGGTGAGATGAAGGAGAAACCCATGCTGCGATTGTCGTTCCTACATGGAAACTTCCCACCAGCCAAACAATGTCATTACTCATCCAATAACAACCCTTCTCCTTACCCACCACCCAGTTATCCACAAAGTCCATCCCTAAATCAACCACAAAACCCACCTTCCACACAACCAATGCTAAACACCACCTTTAGCACGAACCAAAACACCAACCAAGAAATGAATTTTGCAGCAAAAAGCCTGTAGAATTCACCCCAATTCTGGTGTCCTATGCTGACTTGCTCCCATATCTACTTGATAATGCAATGGTAGCCATAACCCCTGCTAGGTTTCCTCAACCTCCATTTGTCTAAGGATACGACTCGAACGCAACGTGTGCTTATCATGGAGGAGCCCTGGGGCATTCCATTGAGCGTTGTATGACCCTGAAGCGTAAGGTGCAAAGTCTAAATGATGCGGGCTGGCTGAAATTTGAGGAGAATCGCGTATGAGTCCTGACATTGACAAGCGACACCACACATGGGGCAATTTTGAAAGCTATTGTTAATGACTCATCAGGATTTCCAAGTTTATGCCATTATTGTAAACCACAGTTTCAATGCTAAAATGGATGAATTTGACATCCCTGTCTCTCTCAACCTTTCATAGACACATCTTTGATTATTCAACTTCCACCGGAATGTGAGTGTAAGCCATTGGTTTGTTTGCTCAAAGCGACCTGCGCTCCTGAGTGTTAACTTCCAAGACCGTTCAATCAGAGATTGCTCGTCCTGCACGTTGGTGGGGTACCGTAAAACGACAAGTAAAGAAAAAATAAGTTTCAAAATAAAAAAATGGCATTTGATTGACTGTGTTTTCAAGTAAAAATATAGACGTTCATGTGACCTCATTTTATCATTTAGGAAAGTTTGTCTTTTTAGAGAGAAGTGAGTTATCAAGAATAGGATGTTGGAAAAATGGCCTCAGTTATCTTAAGAAGGGGGGGTTGAATTAAGATACAAAGACTATTCCCCAATTGAACTTTCACTCTCTCTTTTTGGATTAACAATGCACCCTTAACATGAATTACTCAAAAGACAATTCAAAATAAGCTTCTTTAAAGCAAAAGATAAATAACAATAAATAAAAGAAGTTTAAGGGAAGAGAGGAATGCAAACTTGATTTATACTGGTTCGGCCACTTCCCGTGCCTACGTCCAGTCCTCAAGCAACCCACTTGAGATTTTCCACTCTCTTTGTAAAACTCCTTTTACAAAGTCTGAACCACATAGGGACAACCCTTCCCTTGTGTTCAGGAATCCTCTACAACAAGAGACCCACGGTCTCTTAATCCCTTTTCAGAAATAAGAAGAAGAGAAGAAGAAATCTCTCTTAAAAGAGATAGATTGTACAATGAAGATCAATCAAAATTCCTTATTGAATATGCGAGTGGTTGGCCAAGGAATCTTTTTGAGAGGATAAGACAGTTCAGTTCAAAAAAACTCTTAATCTTTTGAGAGGATAAAACTTTTTGGGCAATGAAAACTCTTTAAATTTGTGTTTCTGAGTCACCTTTGATGACCATTCATAAACCATTTGAATAGATGTGACTCTTGGAAATTATTTTCTAAAAATCCCATCTAGTAATTGATTACAAGATTTGCGTAATTGATTACAGGTTTTGAAAGTTGAATTAAAACGTTCAATAAATTGCTAGTAATCAATTACCATCCATGTGTAATCAATTACACATTATAAATTTTGAATTCAAATTTCTAGTGACTGTTATAAACATTTTCAGCTGCTGGTAATCGAGTACCAGAGAGTAAATCTCAATTTAAAATGTTTTTGATAGAATTCTTTTGCCAAACCTTTTTCAATTTGGAAACTTCTTCCTAAGATTCTAGAGATTAACTTGATCATATATCTTGATTTTCTTGGATTCTTGGATTCTTGTCTTGAATAAAACTTAGAAGCACTTGATCCTTTGGCATCATCAAAACATCAAAACATCTTGCTTCTACATAGAAGTCATTTGACTTAATCCATCAACTGAAAAAAATCCTTCAACTATTTCTCGTCCTTGGAAAATTCTTTTTGCAAGAATCAACCGCTTCTTTCATTCTTCCCTGCTACAAGGTCATGACGAAAGACAACGATTGGTACCTCAAAGCCTTACACTGGGGCAATGAGGGGCACCGTGCATGAGCCTCAAGTGAACATAGGGGCAGAACAAAAGTTCTCACCCGTCGATGTTTTTAAACAAAAAGGGGGGGGGGAGATAAACCCTGGAATTTCAATGGATTGATTAAACGTCAAACGGCTCCATTACCGTCACTCGAAAATGGTCAAGTGACTAAATCAAACAGAACATATACTCTGAGGGAGTTCCCGAAAAGATTTGCAAAAGATAGGATAAGGTTGCATGAGTTATCACCTCTTTCAAAAGGACAGTCAATCTGTGTTTTCCAAAAAAAATTAAATCAAAATCAAAATCACAAAACAAGGAAAGAATGACATGAACATTGTACAAATTTCCATTACATTGCAGTATTTCATATGAAGTCCGCATTTACCAAATTTCACAACAAAGGTTGCATGCATCTGCATCCCTAAAAATCATGTTAACTACATAGACAAGGTTATCAATATCGAGAGTCTACGCAGACTTGTGAGAGCTTCTACGAGTCAACTCGTAGAGTTGACTCGTAGACTCGTAAGAGTCTACTTCGTAAAAAAAAATATATGGATAATAAGTAAATATATTCAAAATGCACCAATTTGCAAACAGATGACAATAAGTTCATAGTTCATAGTTCATACTTCATATTAGTCTATTACAAAACACAACAACTGACCCTACAATGTTGGAGTTGGATCAATCTTGTTACTGAAATTCAATAGAATTATACTTTTCATATGTGAGGAGATGGAAAATGCAAAAGAGAAGATAAAATGAAACTTTAATAACACCAAGAAAAGGTATAATTTTTGAACTTTCTCAGATTTAAAATTTTCTTGTGTATTATTTAGAGTTTTAACTATTTCTAATATAGCATATTTGATATCTATTTTAAGCTTTTGATCTAGATAATTTAATTTTTGTGGAACCTAATGATGATGCACAATCTGAGGAAGACCTTGATGATGATGATGGAGATGGAGATGATGATGAAAGTGATGATATTCATGGAGATGATCCTATTAGAGGATTGGACATGCTTCTTTGAAGACATTTGTGCTTTTTTTAATTATTTAAATGCTTTAATTTTGAACACTTATGCATGGTTGTCAAACTCTAGAGTCAACTCGTAGACTCTTACGAGTTTACACGAGTCCACTCCGAGTCCACGAGTCTGCTCCGAGTTTGCTCAAAAACGAGTTTGCTTCCGAGTCAACTCGTGGGACTGAAGTAAAATCTTAAACTCGTAAGAGTCTACGAGTTGACTCTAGAGTTTGACAACCATGTACATAGATTTCCTACATCTAAATGTCCAATCTTGTGAATTTGGGATGACCGGCCCTCTCGATGAGTCGATCTCTTGATTTCTCATAAGGGTGGACCCATGGGTACTAGTACCTATCTTCTTCAGAGGGCTACATGTCCTCACCATCAGAGGATTACAAGTCCTCACCATCAGAGGACTACACGTCCTCGCCTTTAGAGGACTACACGTCCTCACCTTCATAAGGCTACACGCCCTCACCTTTAGAGGACTACCCGTCCTCACCTTCAAAGGGCTGCACACCCTCGCCTTCAGAGGACTACACGTCCTCGCCATCAAAGGACTATACGTCCTCACCTTCAGAGGACTACACGTCCTCACCTTTAGAGGGCTTCACGCCCTCGCCTTCAGAGGACTACACGTCCTCCACTTCAAAGGACTACACGTCCTCCAATTCAGAGGACTACACGTCCTCGCCTTCAGAGGGCTACACACTCTCGCCTTCAATGGACTCCACATCCACACCTTAAGAGAATTTAAGGTCCTCTGCCCTTAAATGCTTAACTGAGAATTGCACTCCCGGTTAAGGGGCCAGTAGTTTCCTTTTATCAGTTCCTAGGCCACCCCCTGATCCTGGAGGAGGGCCAACTATGCAAGTACAACCAAAGGAGGAGGCTATCATGAAACTACTATGCATACTGGGGCAAGATTTCACCCATGCCGCTGCAAAGAGACGAGTGCGGATCATGCGCACCAACATGACCACTCTTACACAGATATGGATGACGTTGCTACTTAGCAACATTCTGTCCAGCGACCGCAATACCGATCTCCCCTGTGGAAGTATCAGTTGGTCTGTGCCGTGTCCAAGGTATCTTGCTACCTGTTAAAATGAAATCCGACCGTTCGGTCATGCCATAACCACGCTGGAAACCAAAAAGAGTTAAAATAATAATATAATAATAAAAAATATCTTTTAGTAAAATAAATCAAAAAAATCAATCGGACGTTTTTCTTTGGGATTTCTCTTTCTTAAATCGAATCGACTAATAACCAAAGTGAAACTACGGCTAAAATCAATTAATAAACCAAACTTTTGTCATCGCCTAAAAAAGCCATTTTCGAAGGTCCAACGCCTTGAAATGGTCTTTTCCACCTTTATTGGTTAAGTGTAGATTTCTAAAAAGCCTAAAATCAATATGTAACTTTGTTACCTCTTTCAAAAATAAAGAAATCATTAATGGTCCAATGCCTTAATGTTTTCTCACTTTTCAAAAGAATCGAAAGATTGTCTAATGGTCCAACGCCTTAAATGACCTTTCATTCAATAAAAACTAAAAAATAACTTAACCAAAACGCTTTGTTCACAAAAGAACTACGTAGGTCTGATTTTCTCATCACAATTGAGGAATACGTAGGAGCAAAGGGAAACGCCCTTGTCGACCACAAAAAGATAAAAACATAAAAAGGCATAAAAAAGACAAGAACGTAAAAAGGGAGAAGAATATAAATTGAAGTCATATTTGCACATTTGATTAGAGGCTGCTGTCTCTTGTGACGGACACGTGGAGTGCTAATACCTTCCCCGTGTGTAAATACAACTCCCGAACCTTTCACTTAAAGTTCTTAGGCTACGTCTTTTCCGGTTTTTCCGACGTTTTCCTCCAATAAACGTTGGTGGCGACTCCGCGCGTCTTCCTCCCATAGAAGACGCACCCGCGAGCCCCGTGCCGCCCTCGCGCCGAAGGGTAGGTTGTGACAAACCTCACCAATAGAACACGGTATCGTGACAACTCCAGGATCTTTGTGCTTAGGTGGAAGAATGCGTTGAATCACAGCACTACAATTGCCTTCCACCACAATTCTGTCACTATGGATGTACCGGTTCTTCTTTGTCAGCTTATCCTTTAAAAATTTGGCATAGAAGGACATTTGTTGAATTGCTTCTCCAAAGGGCAAAGTAATTTCCAGTTTCTTGAAGATATCAAGAAATCTTGCCAAATGTCTTTCAGTATTTGGAGTAGTATCCTTCTTCTTTTCAGTATTTGCCTCACTCTTGCCTCTCTTCTTCTCATCATCAACAACTTTCTCTTTTTGTTTTTCATTTTTCAACTTTTTTCTTTTTCTTTTTCTTCTTCTTTTATTCTTTTTTTTCTTTCTCTTTTATTGGTGTCTCATCTTCCTTATCATCTTCTGCAACACCCTGATATATATATCTATATATTATTAGTAATTATGCTTGATGGTTGGTTATTTGTTGTGTTATTTTCATTCGTAATTATTTTTAAGGAAGTTAATTTAGTTAATAGAGGGGTATGGATAGATAAGGATCTAGCTTCTCAAAGAAGCCTCTTGAGAAAGCTTCTCAAAGAAGCCACGAGGAAGCTTCTGGAGGAAGCCTCTTAATGAAGCTTCTAGAGAAAGCTACATGGAGCTGCCTCGGTAAAAATGCTTCCCAGCCTTTGTTAACCGTTGGATCGTCTCGAAATTTGGTCTGCAACTTCACAAGTCAGTTGTCCATGATCTGACCGTTGGGATCTTTGAGAAGATATCTGGAGTGTGCTAGAAGCCTCTTAATGAAGCTTCTAGAGAAAGCTACATGAAGCTGCCTCGGTAAAAATACTGCCCAGCCTTCGTTAACCATTGGATCTTCTCGAAATTTGGTTTGCAACTTCACAAGACCGTTGGGATCTTTGAGAAGATGTCTGGAGTGGGCTAGAAGCTTCCGTTCCCGAGAGCATCTCTTATTTAAGCATTTCAGCCTTTGCTTTCGTGTAGCTTAGGAAAAATGCCATTTCTTCTTCTTTCTTTCTTCCAAAGCCATTTCTAAAGTTCCAAGTACTTTCTCCATCACTCACAGCCACCATTAGCCACCACAAACCATCGTTGTTCTCCACACCGAGAGGAACCCTTCAACCGAAGCGGAATCTTCCAACTTGGCTTGCGGTTTCGGTAGAGAACGAAACCTCAATCTGACCTTTCGTTTTCTTTCGAGGTAACCATGGTTCTACGCTTGTTTCTTGTTAGTTTCATCTTGTCTTTGCATCTTTTATGACTTTGGAACCGCCACTGTATGTCTTATGCTTCCTTTGAAAAACTTTTGAGAAAGAGACTTTGTAAACGTTATCCTTTCATGAAATGCATGTTATTTTCGTAACCTACACTGAACCCCGGTCATATTGGCGTGGTCAGAATTTCCAAATGATGTTCCTTTGTAAAACCCAAAATGCTCTCAGGTCTTTCAAGTAGTGATGTGGGTGTTAGACCCAGAGCACTGTTACTAGCTTTGTTTTCTGAAATCCATACTAAGTCTCCTTCGTTTTGGCATAGTAGAGGCTTATGTGGAATCGACGAGCAAGGACGAAAAGGAATCTTCAAGTGACGCGACGAGGAATCCGCGGGGTAGCTCACGATAGGTAAGGGGAGTTTATTATAAAATTTACCGTTTTAACATCATAGTTAGGGTCAGGGAACCTAGCTATGAGGATATCTGCCTGTCCCTGTTGCATGCTGATTTTTCTTCAAAGAAAATTACGTTTTAACTAATGGGATGCGATATATATATATATATATATATATATATTGTGATGAATGATATTGTTTTGGTTGTTTGAAATGTGTTTTTTGAAGACCGTGCGTGTGGAAATGATATTGTTGTGTTTGTTTGAATTGTTGTTGATGTTGCTATTGAGGATTTTAATTGATATGTGATGATAATGATAAATATGATGATATTGATTTGAGATGATGTTGTTAATAAAGACCATGGTCAACATGAATTGTTATTATTGATGAATATGTGAATATGAAATGAGGTTGTTGTTGTTGTTGATAACGTCATTGAGATGAGATGATATTTATGTTGTGAATGACATGGAAATGAAGCGTTGATTGATGTTGGAAATGCATTAGCATATGCATGTTGTGTATGTTCGTGGGGGGCACTGTGCACTGACCTTCCAGGGTATTTGGCACTAGCTTTTGGCCACGATCATACGTCGTATGGAGTGTATGTCATGGGGGGTAGAGTGCACTGACCTTGTCGGATGGCCAAGACGTGGGTAACTAGCATGATTAGAGAATCTAAGCATTTATGAGGGGATGCTTAGGCGCTTTAATTGGTCCATGGTCTTTGGCACTTACTTGTGGCCGTGATCATAGCTCATACGACACAGGAAATAGAGTAATTGTGGCCAAGTGTACTTTGTACTAGGGGGCTTGCCACCTGGTAGGGAACACCTTTGGGCTCCCAGGCTGATCACCTACGGGAGGGGGGCTGTTACGTGCACAACCGGGTGGTCTCGACAAACTCAGCACAGTTCCCTAAGTGAGAGTGTCGTGTGGACACGCTTAGGCTATTTCCTGAGATTTGGTTGTTGTTGGTACGTACCACATTGCATCTGAGTGTTGAGTTAGGTGCATGCATTATTCTGTGCAGTCTTGATTGGGTCCATGGATGGATGATGAGTAATTGTTGGATGTGAATGATGAATATTTGTTGGATATGAGTGTTGAATAATGATTGTTGTGTATGCTTATCATGTTTGCCTATGTTCCTTGCTAATTGTGGTTATTGGAATTGGTATTGGTTCTTTTATAATAAACTTACCCTTGCAATTTTGTATCGTGTGGTTGATACCTGTGATGATCACAAACCTTGTTCGTGGGAGCAGAATGATAGTGGCAGGGTGTAGGGAGTAAGATTCTGGTGAGGAGCTGCTGAGCCGACGTGATGACGTTGTCGTTATTTTGGGAGAGAGTTGTGTTTTGTAATCAACTCCTACGTAGTTGGCTTTTAAGTTTTATTTTGTTGAGTTAAAGATGTAAAACTGGAATTTTAATTATATATATATGAACATATTTAATTTTCGTATGTGTATGACATGTACCGAATTATTGTTTCTATGTAATTATGCATATTCACTTAAGTAATGGCGTGTTGTTGGATGAATATATGTTGTGACAAAATCACTTCTATTTTCATAATAAAAAATTAAGGGAGTTCTTTTTACAAAAATTGAAATTATCGAATATTAGAGTGTGGATACCGTAGCGACGAGGCGGGTCGTTACATCTTCAGCCTCCTCATTAATGTCTTCAAGTTCTACAAAATCAGAAATGGGTTCAAGTGCTGGCTTAGGTGCCAGCTGTTGTTTATGTTCCTCCATCTTCTTCTCAGCTTCACTCTCATCCACATGGATGGCCATTCTGCTTCTAGTCATCACAGCTTTACACTCCTCCTTGGGATTTTTCTCTGTATTAGCTGTAAAACTGCTTGATGATCTATCCACCAATTGCTTTGCAAGCTGTCCCACTTGGACCTCCAGATTCTTTATGGCAGACTATGTACTCTTCTGGTTGGACATAGAAACCTGCATGAACTGAGCTAGAGTCTCTTCTAGCTTCGTTGTGCGATCATAGAGACTAGGCCCTTGTTGCTGTGGCCTTGTGGATGGTCCACCTTGATCTCTATTGAATTGATTTCCAGGGTGGTTCCTCCATTGTCCCTGTTTTGATTGTATTGCTAGCCATGTGGGAATCCAGAAAATCCTCCTGCATTAAAATTGTTTCTAGGCTGGTTACATCCTGTCATACCCTAATTTCGTCCGGGGATTATTACTTGATGACATGCAACCTTTGGTTAGCTGCTTTGAGATACTTGGCGTCCTTTGTTGCACAATAAATGAAGTCCCGAGACGTGTCAGAAATCAAAAGGAAGCAGGCTTGCGCGATCCGTGAAATTCCGTGATGTGGCGGAAATCGAAAAGATGTGTTTTTGCGCAATCCGTGAGTTTCTGTAACTTCTTCGGAAGCTAAAAAAGAGTAAATACATAATTCGTAAGGATTCGTAACCTTGCGGAAGGAAAATAAGTATCTTTACGAAATTCGTAAAGTTTCGTAACGTTACGGAAAAAGAATTACCAAAAAAGTAGAAGGGGGGTGCATTTAGTAAAAAGGGGGTACGAATAGCAATCTGGCCCACTTGGGCCTTCCAGATCCTTCCTCCAGAAGGCTGTTGCTTCTGGAGGAAGCAACCTTGCTCGCCTGGGCGAGCTGGGTGGCAAGCTCCTCCCCTATTTTGCTATAAATAGGGGGAGGAGTGAAGAGGAAAGGGGTTCAGCCTTCTTGGCAGTTCTCCCTCTCTCGAAATTGCTGAGGAAAATTATTTCCGTGAAGAAAATCCGAGCCGAGGCGCTTCCATAACGTTTCCGTGAGTAATTACGCAAAGATTCTCGACCGTTCTTCAAGATTCATCGTTCGTTCTTCGTTTTCTTCTGTCTTCAACGGGTAAGTACCTCAAACCGAGCTTTTCAATTCATTCTATGTACCCGTGGTGGTCCACATTTTGTTTCATGTATTTTTATTCTCGTTTTCATTCGCTTTTTATACCCCCTTTTGACATGCTTAAGCCATTTATTTAAGTCATTTCTCGCCTAATCTAAAAATAAAATAAATTTCCACCGATCGTTTGAATTGTATCATCCGTTAATTTCGGTTAAAATGAATTCCGACCGTTCGGTCGTGCCGTAACCATGTTGGAAA
This sequence comes from Glycine soja, assembly GCF_004193775.1. Lineage (NCBI taxonomy): Eukaryota > Viridiplantae > Streptophyta > Magnoliopsida > Fabales > Fabaceae > Glycine > Glycine soja. The sequence continues at coordinate 19,041,915 of NC_041003.1, read as the reverse complement.
TAAAAAAAGAGGTAAAATAATAATATAATAATAAAAAAATACATTTTAGTAAAATAAAGCGAAAAATCAATCGGACGTTTTCTCTTTGGGATTTCTCATTCTTAATTGAATTGACTAACAACTAAAGTGAAACTAAGGCTAAAATGGATCATTTTTAAGGTCCAACGCCTTAAAATGATCACCTTTCAAGGAAAAAAGAATCGCTTGATTCACTCTTAAGAAAGAACTACGTAGGTCTGATTTCCTCTTTGATGGGGGGTACGTAGGAGCAAGAGCCCCGCTTTTGTCGACCTCAAAAAATAAAAAGAAATAAAAGTTAAGATAACACAATTCCACAATTCTAAAAAATAGGTTGTTGTCCTTTGAGACAAACGTGAGAGGTGCTAATACCTTCCTCAAACGTAAATACAACTCCCGAACTTAGAATTTTCACTTTGACCGGTTTCCTTTGGTTTTTCCAACGTTTTCCACAAATAAACGTTGGTGGCGACTCCGCGCATCTTTCCTCCTTTGGAAAGCGCACCCGTGAGTCTTGCCTTCGCCCGCCCGCAAAAGGGCACGTTGCGACAGTTGGCGACTCCACTGGGGAGTATTTTTGAGAGTTAGGCCTATTTTAAGGAATTGTGGATTTGTGAAACCTTGTGTGTGCTTTTGTTGAACTGTGTAAAATGTAAATAACTGTTGTCTATTTCGCATTCTTTACACTGCATTCTAAGCACCCACGAGTTTGAGTAAAAAAAGGGCCCTATACCCTGGTTCATGGGAATTTAAGGAGTGGAGGTGAATCTATCATCATGCTAGGTCTCCGACTTGCTTGATAATAGTGAAACCTCGTCTAGAGCTTTCTCTCTTTATAATGTGTTGTCGCTGGTATTCCATACCGCCACAATATTATTATCTTGAGTGACAATACCTCTAGAGAACGGTCGTGTGAGTTATAAATTGTTGGGAAGTAATTATTAGAGACCCCTAGATATTGTCCTATAGGTTCCCAAATAGGGGCAAAGAGCAAACACGCTCCTGTGCCATTCTTTCTCATGCATTTTTGGTTTATAGTTTTTGCTAGTAATGTTTGTTTTCTTTAGAGTAATACGTAAACCCTTTTAATGCTACGTTGAGGCGCCATCATGCCCAAAACGTAGCGTTAAAATTGGGTCTCTGCGGTCTCGTATGTATGAATTACCCCTTTTTCTTGTTTTCTTTTCATTTCATGCATACGCATTGCATCATTCATGTCGGAGTCTTGATCCACCCCTTTTTTAGGTAAATGATGGGGACAAATCAAAACGGCAAAAGGTTTTATCAAGTCAAGGTTAAAAGTCTAGATGTCACTAGCCTCAAGGAATTAGGACGATTGATGGGACCTCTTCAAAGGCAAGCCTTCCGCAAAGTGTACGGGAAGATTCTAGATTTGGCCGCAGCGGAGGTATTTACGGAAGTTGTCGTATCCCACGCCCAATATTATGACCAGCCGTTGAGGTGTTTCACATTTGGGGACTTCCAAATGGTACCAACTATTGAAGAGCTTGAGGAAATATTAGGATGCCCTCTTGGGGGGAGAAAACCGTATCTTTTCTCCGGCTTTCTTCCTTCCTTGAGCAAGATTGCGGCTGTGGTTGGTGATTCAGCAAAGGAGTTGGATCGCACGAAGCAAACTCGGAACGGCGTAGTGGGCCTACCTCGGAAATACTTGGAAGGTAAGGCAAGGGATATGGCGAGCCAAGAGAAGTGGGGCCCGTTTGCAGATATTTTAGCTTTGCTGATTTTCGGGGTTGTCCTCTTCCTGAACGTCGACGGTTTGGTAGACTTAGCCGCCATTGATGCTTTCCTCGCATATCACCATAGCAAGGAAAGTCCAGTGGTGGCTGTCTTGGCAGATTTGTTTGACACGTTTGACCGGAGGTGTGAGAAAAACAGTGCGCGGATTGTCTGTTGTTTAGCCGCTCTCTCTGTGTGGTTGATTTCACACCTATTCCAACAAGACACGAGACACCCGTGTCCGCTTCAAAGCTATCGCTCATGCGCCAAAAAAAGGAAGAGTCGATTGGGACCAACATTTGGCTGGGATAGGGGGCAGCACGATCAATTGGTTTCCTCGTTGGAAGGAAGGCAAGGAAGGAGTTATCTTCTCATGTGGGGACTACCTTAATGTTCCATTGATAGGGACTAGGGGTTGTATTAATTATAATCCCGCACTCGCCATAAGACAGCTAGGGTATCCCATGAGGGGAGCGCCAACCGAAGAAAGTCTCTCGCCTTTCCTTGTGAGGAATCTAGGCGCGCAAAGTCTCAAGGCGATACAAAGAGTCCACAAGGCGTGGAGAAGTTCGTTGAGGAAAGACAAGGAGCTTAGGGGCATCCGTAATGGCGTCATCGGAGGTTATCATGGATGGCTAAGAATTCACACGCGAGGGTTAGATTGGCTCTCCAAGTTGAAAGTTATCGATGAGGAGAACTTCGAAGCTCCGGAGGAAGATGAAGAAGTCCGAGCTCTAAAATTGGAGCTAGGGAAGGCAAGGCTCGCCAAGGAGAAGTTCAAATCAGCTGCTACACACATCCGGAAGGAGTGCACCGAGTTACAAGAGGAAAATGCGGCCACTGCAAAAGCCCTTGAACAAGAAACCAAAAGGGCCCGCAAGGAGGAATATGGCCGAGAGAAATTCTGAGGAGCATTGTGGGGTAGCAACAATGAGCTCAAGCTCCGAAGAGAGGAGAGAGATCGGTCACGGGTGCATGGCATGATCTTAAAAGAAGAGTTAGTTGCCTGCGCGAGGTCCAAAAGAAGTTTGGCTCAACACTTGGAAGCCACGGAGCAAAGCATGCTAGCTATCATAGGGAAATACAAGGAAGAATTGAACCAATCTATGGCCCATGAACAAAAGCTAGTGGAGGATTTTGCACAAGTGTACGCCGAAAAAGAAGCAAGAGGGAGGGTGATTGATGCATTGCATCAAGAAGCGACTATGTGGATGGATAGGTTCGCCTTGACCTTGAATGGAAGTCAAGACCTCCCGCGTCTACTAGCCAAAGCGAAAGCCATGGCCGAAGTGTGTACGGCCCCCGAGGAGATTCATGGGCTTATCAATTACTGTCAACACATGATAGATTTGATGGCCCACATAATTAGAAATCGTTAGGTTCTCTTATAACACCTTTGTATAATCTTGGCTAGATGAAAGCTTTGTTCTTTTTATAAAATGAGAAGTTCTGGACTCATTACGTTACCTAAAAACCTTTGGGTGGATCCAAGTGCACCGATCATTCATTTGCATATTCATGTTTTGGTGGCATACTCTCCTTTGTTTATTTCTTTAGGAAATTCATCATAACTAAGAAAACACCAAGGCACCCCTATAACACTCGATCCAGAAAAATGGATAATGAAGAAGGCGTGCAGGAACAGATGAAGGCCGATCTATCGGCCTTAAAAGATCAAATGGCTTCCATCTCAGAGGTCATGTTAAAACTCCAGAAAACCATAGAGGACAAAGCCACGACAACCGCCTCCAGTTCGGTTAGGGAAGCGGAGCCAGTGCTGCAACCCGCTTTAAATTCGGGCCGAGACAGAAACACGGCCATGTTTGGTTGAAGGTATAGTTTGCAAGCTTATCCTTATGGCTTGCCTTCGGACTTCACTCCTCGTGCCACTCCGGAAGATTTAAGCCAAGCCCCTACTTTTGAGGGGCAACTCCCGCCTTATGACGACTATCCCGGGCAAGACGATGAGGAAGGAGATACCCATCTCGGCCCCCTGCTCCACCTCAAAGATCCGTCCCCACATGAACTACCCCAACCGAACATAGTCCGCCATATCCCGGCCTCACCCACACCTGTAAAAGAATCTGCACTTTCGAATATGCCGCCAATATGGCCCCCAACAACAACAGAAGAGCCCCAGTAGTGGGCGCGAGGAAAAAGGAAGGAGACGCCCACGCGGTCACCATCGCCCCGACGTGGATGAAAGCACCCCAAAATATCCAAAGCTCATACCAGCCCAATCCCCCAAATTTTTTAATCCGAGCCGGGAATTCTCTCCCGACTCAAGTAAAAGGACCACCCACAGCAGAAAGAGCGCCGGCCCAACGCACAGCTCCAGCCGCTCCCCGGCCAATTAATAATACAACCCCTAGTGCAAGCTATAAATATGCACAGCACCCACCCCCGAAAGATAACTTCTCTCCTATTCCTATGGCATACTCCGAGTTATGGCCTTCATTATTAGAGAATCATTTGGTGGTGGCAATACCCGGGAAAGTCCTCCAGCCACCCTACCCCAAGTGGTATGACCCGGGTGCCAAGTGTGCGTACCATAGTGGAGTTCCCGGACACAATATTGACTCCTGCATCCCGTTCAAGTATAAAGTGTAGCACCTGATTAGTGCCGGCTGGCTAGCGTTTCAGGAGGAAGGCCCAAATGTTAAAACCAACCCGCTAGCTAGTAATGGAGGGGCTAGCGTGAACGCCGTCGAAGAGGACGGGCCATCGCGGGCAAAGTGGTTAGGAGAGGTAGTTACTTCTAGACGCTTCATCTATCAATCACTGCAAGTGGCATGCATGGTCTCCTGAGGTGGAGACGAAAGGGATGAATGTTTGTTTCACCTCGGGGAGTCGCATGACATGGAAACCTGTCCCGCGGTGGAAGAATTGCTTCAGCGGCTCATGGATTGCGGGCAGCTTGAAGTGTCCATAGGAGGGAGGGAAGAACCACAAATTTGCATGCAGTCGGAAGAGAAGAAGGTTCCTCTAACCCCCAAGGCCCTAGTGATATGTTTTACTAGGAAAGGGACCAGCTCCACACCCATATACCCCCGGACGGCACCCAAGCCAACACCATTTGCATATCAAAGTAATAAGGTCATTCCGTGGAAGTATACCCCTCCCGCGTCCAGCAAAAGAGTTGCAACCGAAGTTGACTCCCTATCAGCTAGGGTAACCAACATCACCGGCCTCAGTGGCGTAACCCGCAGTGGTCGGGTGTTCGCTTCCCCTCACCCGGCAGAATTGCCCTCTAAAGGGAAAGCGCCCATGGTCCAAGAGCCCACAGATGTAGCCACCCCCTCGAAAGAAGTAGATCCTCCAATGGTAAGAGGGGCCGAAAAGAAAGAGGGATTTCAAGGAAAAACAATTACTTTGGAAGAGGCCCATGAGTTCCTCCGCCTCATCCAACAAAGCGAGTTTAAGGTAGTCGAGCAACTGAATAAAACTCCAGCAAGGATCTCTTTGCTTGAACTAGTCATAAACTCCGAGCCTCATCGTGCGCTGTTGATGAAGGTCCTTAACGATGCCCATGTAGCACATGATATCTCAGTGGAGGGTTTCGAAGGTATCGTTAATCATATAACCACCAACAATTATATCGCGTTTGCGGAAGAAGAGATTCCCATTGAGGGGAGAGGACACAACAAGGCTCTACATGTGTCGGTGAGATGTATGGACCACATTGTCGCAAAGGTACTTATCGACAATGGATCGAGCTTAAATGTAATGCCGAAGACCACTTTGGAAAAGCTTCCTTTTAGTGCGTCACGTTTAAAACCAAGCTCGATGGTGGTGCGAGCCTTTGATGGTACTCGGCGGGAAGTGATGGGGGAAGTAATGGATATAAATCCCGCCTATAGCTGCCTCTTAGGAACGTGGTGTTTCAAGTAATGGATATAAATCCCGCCTATAGCTGCCTCTTAGGAAGACCGTGGATTCATGCCCTGGGAGTGGTCCCTTCAACGCTTCACCAGAAATTGAAGTTCGTAGTGGGTGGACTTTTAGTGATAGTGTCGGGTGAAGAGGACATGTTAGTGAGCTGCCCCTCCTCCGCACCATACGTAGAAGCGGCGGAAGAATCATTGGAAATGGCTTTCCAATCCTTTGAAGTGGTGAGCTGCGCCTCTGTGGAACCAAGTTCGTCGCTACCTTCTCTCTCCAAAGTGGCCATAATGGTGGCGCGCGTTATGCTCAGGAACGGATTTGAGCCCGGAATGGGTCTAGGCAAGGACTGCCTCGGGAATGCCGACGTGGTCGATATCAAGGGAAATCCATACAAGTATGGATTAGGGTATGAACCCGGGATGTCGGGGAGGAGGAACGTGCCGTCAAGATTTCGGGCAGATAGGGTATGGCCCGGCCGTATTAGGCAGTGTTTCACCAGCGCTGGAATGGTGTCCGAGGAGGAGGTGGCAGCAATAGAAGAGGAATTCCCTCAAGACCCACCAAGTTTTGTGCAACCATGCCACCCCGATTCCCAAGTGGGGAACTGGCGCGTGATAAGCCAGTCAGAAGTCTATACCGCTGATTCAATGTAATTAGAGCCTATAGATTTCCTTTCTCTTTTGTTTTGTGAAACCTACCTTATTAAATAAACAAAGAGATCTTGTTTCATCTGTTCTTGCGGTCCCACCTTTTCTCATATCATTTTGCATGTTTTTGTTTCTTTTGTCTTGTTTGGTATAGATATGAGGGTCGATTCTTTGAGGATCCTAACAACGAGGGTTTATCAAGATATAAGCCAAATGATAAACGAGGAAGAGGAAGAGGACATCCTGTCACCAGAGTTGGAGAGGTTGGTCGCTCAGGAAGAACGTGAAATGAAGCCTCACCAAGAAGAAACCGAATTGGTAAACTTGGGGACCACGGAGGAAAAGAAAGAAGTAAAGGTAGGAACCGGTATGACCGCGCCTATCCGTCAAGGCTTGATAACCCTTCTTCAAGAGTATCAAGATGTCTTTGCGTGGTCATATCAAGACATGCCTGGTCTGGATTCCGACATTGTGCAGCATAAGTTGCCTTTGAATCCTGGGTCTTCCCCGGTTAAGCAAAAGTTACGATGAATGAAACCCGAGATGTCCTTAAAAATTAAAGAAGAAGTAAGGAAGCATTTTGATGCAGGTTTCTTAGCTATGGCGCGGTACCCGGAGTGGGTGGCCAACATTGTCCCAGTCCCGAAAAAGGACGGCAAGGTTCGAATGTGTGTAGACTACCAGGACTTGAACCGAGCCAGTCCTAAAGACAATTTTCCCCTGCCACACATTGATATATTGGTAGATAATACAGCCAAATTCGCCTTTTTCTCATTTATGGATGGTTTCTCGGGGTATAATCAAATAAAGATGGCACCCGAAGATGTAGAGAAGACCACTTTCGTCACCCTATGGGGGACATTCTGCTATAAAGTGATGGCCTTCAGGCTGAAAAATGCTGGGGCAACCTATCAGCGTGCCATGGTGGCATTGTTCCATGATATGATGCATAAGGAAATAGAGGTCTACGTAGATGACATGATTGCCAAGTCTCGGACTGAGGACGAACACCTTGTCAATCTGCGTAAGCTGTTTGGAAGGTTGCAGAAATACCAATTAAAACTAAACCCAACCAAATGCACCTTTGGGGTGAAGTCGAGGAAGCTGCTAGGATTTATCGTAAGTCAGAAAGGGATAGAGATAGATCCTGAGAAAGTAAAAGCCATCCTTGAAATGCCAGAACCACGCACGGAGAAGCAGGTTCGGGGGTTTTTAGGCAGGTTGAATTATATCGTGAGATTTATCTCGCAGCTCACCCCTACCTGTGAGCCCATTTTTAAGCTGTTACGTAAGAACCAGGCGGTCCTATGGAACAGTGACTGCCAAGAGGCCTTCGAGAAGATCAAACAGAGTCTCGCGAATCCCCTGGTGCTCATGCCACCTGTAACAGGAAGACCTCTTTTCCTGTACATGACCGTGTTGGATGAGTCTATGGGGTGCGTGTTGGGTCAGCATGATGATTCTGGGAAAAAGGAGCAAGCCATCTACTATCTGAGCAAGAAGTTTACCGCATGTGAGATGAATTACTCAATGCTGGAAAGGACGTGTTGTGCTCTGGTATGGGCATCACATCGGCTTAGGCAGTATATGCTCAGCCATACCACGTGGCTTATTTCTAAAATGGATACTGTGAAATACATCTTTGAAAAACTGGCCCTCACGGGACGAATCGCTAGGTGGCAGGTACTATTATCTGAATTCGATATCGTTTACGTCACCTAAAAAGCGGTAAAGGGAAGTGCCTTAGCAGATTATTTGGCCCAGCAACCCCTCCAGGATTATCGGCCGATGCACCCCGAGTTCCCAGATGAAGATATCATGGCCCTGTTTGAAGAGAAGCGGACGCACGAGGACATAGACAAATGGATTGTTTGCTTCGATGGGGCGTCAAATGCTTTGGGCCACGGAGTAGGGGCAGTCCTTGTATCCCCGGATGATCAGTGTATTCCTTTCATGGCTAGGCTAGGTTTTGATTGTACCAACAATATGGCTGAGTACGAAGCATGCGCCCTCGGGGTTCAGGCGGCCATTGATTTTGATGTGAAACTACTCAAGGTGTATGGAGACTCAGCTTTGGTGATACGCCAGTTAAAAGGAGAATGGGAAACTAGGGATCCAAAGTTGATACCCTATCAAACTCACATCTTGAGGTTAGCCAAGTACTTTGATGACATTTCCTTCTACCACATACCTCGGGAAGAGAATCAAATGGCTGATGCATTAGCCACCCTGGCATCCATGTTTCAACTTGCCCCACACGGGGATCTGCCGTACATCGAATTCAAATCTCAAGGCAGACCGGCATATTGTTATGCAATAGAGGAAGAGCGGGATGGGAAACCGTGGTATTTCGAAATCAAGCAGTATGTCGAGAACAAGGAATACCCACCAGGGATTTCTGACAATGACAAAAGGACGTTGAGGAGATTGGCTACTAGTTTCTTTGTAAGTGGTACCATCCTGTACAAACGAAACCACGACATGACCCTCCTACGATGCATAGATGCCAAAGAGGCGAACTTCATGATTGAGGAGATCCACGAGGGTTCCTTTGGGACACATGCCAATGGGCATGCTATGGCCAGAAAAATCCTTAGGGCCGGTTATTATTGGCTCACCATGGAAAGCGATTGTTGCGCTCATGTAAGGAAATGCCATAAATGTCAGGCATACGCAAACAATGTCAATGTTCCGCCACATCCTCTAAATGTTATGTCCGCCCCTTGGCCTTTTTCCATGTGGGGAATAGATGTCATTGGGGCCATCGAACCCAAAGTGTCGAATGGTCACCGCATCATTCTTGTGGCGATAGATTACTTCACCAAATGGGTCGAAGCAGCTTCTTATACTAATGTCACAAGAAATGTGGTAGTTAGATTCATAAAGAAGGAGTTGATTTGTCGATACGGACTCCCTAGGAAGATCATTACTGACAATGGCACCAATCTGAACAATAAGATGATGCAGGAGATGTGCGAAGACTTCAAGATCCAGCATCATAACTCTACCCCTTATTGGCCAAAGATGAATGGAGCTGTAGAGGCTGCAAATAAGAATATTAAGAAGATTGTTCAAAAGATGACAATGTCATACAAAGATTGGCATGAGATGTTGCCTTTCGCCCTGAACGGATATAGAACCTCGGTACGAACTTCTATTGGGGCAACACCGTATTCCTTAGTTTATGGGATGGAAGCAGTACTCCCATTTGAGGTAGAAGTTCCTTCTCAGAGGATAATGACGGAGTCAGGCCTAGAAGAGTCAGAATGGGCTCAAGCACGCTACAACCAACTCAACCTCATTGAAGGTAAGCGTTTGACAGCCATGAGCCATGGGCGTCTGTATCAACGAAGAGTAAAGAACGCATTCGACAAGAAGGTATGTCCGCGCAAGTTCAACGAGGGGGACCTCGTGCTGAAAAAGATGTCCCATGCTGTTAAGGATAGTCGAGGCAAGTGGGCCCCGAATTATGAAGGACCTTTCATGGTGAAAAGAGCTTTTTCTGGGGGTGCTCTGATACTCACCGACATGGATGGTGAGGAGCTGCCCTCGCCCGTGAACTCCGATATAGTTAAACGATATTACGCCTGAAGTCTAGGGCAATCGAGAGGACCGTTGCATGTTTTTTATTTTTGAGTTGTTCTCGTTCTTTTTGGTTTCCTCTTGGGATTCCCATTCACTGTATTTGTCTTGTTTCTTTAAAGATGGGCGAGGTTTCAGTCCTCCCTTTGGTTTCAAACTTTGTGTTTTAGATTTGTTATAGCTTGAGCCCTCTTCGCTCGGTGTATGGGGTGCCCCAAACGCTTATTTAAAATTGAATCTAACCAGCCCTCACTAAAAGAAAGTCATCGCATTAGGAACATTCATACATGCACATACACATGCATATTTTATGGTAACAGGGGCAGGGCCTTCTTAGGTCACGGTTAGAAGTCAAGACAAGTTGACTGCGGAAATCAACCAAGGTAAGACAGTGACCGGACACGATTGGCCACGGATTTTGTTTCCTACTTGCAGGTACATAGGGACGGATGCAAGTGGGGATAGGGTCACGACCGACCGATCGTTGCCCCTTCCCGGCGCTAAACAAGCAGAGAACGTCGCTGCAAGGCAGCCCAGTATCCTTTGCATTCGCAGTTTCTTTTACTATTGTTTGTTTTAAATAATTAATCGACACCTAATTCTAATTTAAGTAGGTTCAAGTAGGCAAATGCTAACCCGTAAGGGAGGAGGAGACATGATCAATGTTCCCCTCAAAAAAAAAAATGGCAAGTTAGCTCGCCTGGGCGAGCAACCCCTGCACCCAAATTATAAAAACGAGGGAGGGGAACGTTTTGGCATCCAAAAACTTCCCCCCCCCCCTCATTCAAAAGAAGGAACACGAAGGCTTGCGGTTCTTGCTCCCTCAAGCCACTTTCGGTTTCCTTTTGCTTTCATTTTTGGTGTTATTATTCACTCCAACAAGTAAGTATTCAATCCTTGATGTTTTTAGCTTCCCATTGGTATATTTTCTTCATCTCTTGGTGCTCCAAATTGTGAGAATGTGCTTATATTTGTGGGGCAGTTTTGGTTTGTTTTTATGCTTGTTTTCTTGAGTTGAGGATTTGAATGAGAAGGCCTTAGGCCTATGCTGTATTCTGAAGCAATGGGGCATGCCACATTGTCCCCATCCTCTTGCAATTTATGTCCAAACATGCGCTCACCAAGTGCTCGGTGAAATGCCCCAATGATGTATGAATATGATTTTGTAAAATTGGGAGAGTGGGACTGTTTCTTATATGTAGGTACAGCATAGGAGATTCAAAATAGGTGCCCAAATGCAATTCCAAGCTTAGGAACCCAAACTTGTAGCTTCAATGCAAGGAAACATGCATATGGCTAGGAATCCAAAATTTGGTTTTAGAATTAGAAAAAAAAAACATGAAAATTAGGATTTGCTTGTGAGAGTTTTTGCTCGAATTTGGGCTGCCCCATGTTTGATACTTTACATAGAGGTAGTGTGGAAAACACCTTGCAATAGTGTGTATACATAGGTAATGTCGCAACCTACCCTTCGGCGGGAGGGCGACGCGTGACTCGCGGGATGCGTGTTCCACGAAAGGAATACGCGCGGAGTCGCCACCAACGTTTATTTGAGGAAAACGTCGGAAAAACCGGAAAAGACGCGATCTACGAACTTTTTAGTGAAAAGGTTCGGGAGTTGTATTTACGCACGGGGAAGGTATTAGCACCCCACACACCCGTCCCAAGGGACGGCAGCCTTTAATCGAATGTGCAAACATGACTTTGATTTTTTTGTTCCCTTTTATGTTCTTATATCCTTTATACCCTTTATATATTTTTTTTCTTTTTTGTGGTCGACAAGGGTGTTTCCCTTTGCTCCTACGTATTTCTCAATTTGGGATGAGAAAATCAGACCTACGTAGTTCTTTCTTATCAAGTGATTCTTTTTTACTTAAGTGGTGATCATTTTAAGGCGTTGGACCTTAAAAATGATCCATTTTTACTTAGTGAGAAATTGAAATGACAAACTTTCAAAGCCTATTTTTGTGGACGAGCTTGACTAGGCGAGTTGATTTTTAGCCTTAGTTTCACTTTAGTTATTAATCAATTCGGTTAAGAATGAGAAATCCCAAAGAGAAAACGTCCGATTGATTTTCCGCTTTATTTTACTAGAAGATGTTTTTTTGATTATTTTATATTATTTTTACTTCCTTTTTTGATTTCCAACATGGTTATGGCATGACCGAACGGTCGGAGTTTATTTTAACCGAAGCTAATGGATAATACAATTCAAACGTTCGGTGAAAATTTATTTTATTTTTAAGTTAAGCGAGAAACGACTTAAGTAAAATGGCTTAAGCACGTCAACAGGGGGTATAAAAAGTAAACAAAATGAGAATCAAAATGCACGAAAACACAATGTGGACCACTACGGGTGCATAGAATGAATCGAAAAGCTTGGTTCGAGGCACTTACCCGTTGAAGATCGAAGAACGATGAAGAACGAATGAAGAACGTCGAAGAACGGTTCAAACCTTTGCGAGATTCCTCACGGAAAACGTTACGGAAACGTTTCGGAAGCGCCTCGGCTTAGATTTTCTTCACGGAAACAATTTTTCCAAGCAAATTCCAAAGAGAGAGAAGTGCCTAAAGGGCTGGGATCCTTTTCTTCTTCATTTTCTCCCCTATTTATAGCAAAATAGGGGAGATGCTTGCCGCCCAGCTCGCCCAGGCGAGCTCAGCTCGCCCAGGCGAGCAGGGTTGCTTCCTCCAGAAGCAACCGCCTTCTGGAGGAATCTTCTGGAGGGCCCAAATGGGCCTGGTTGCTATTTGCACCCCCATTTTTACCAAGTTCACCCCCTCTGCTGTTTTTTGGTGATTCTTTTTTCGTAAAGTTACGGAAACTTACGAATTTCGTAACGATACTTGTTTTCTTTCCGTAATTGTTACGGAACCTTGCGGATTACATAATCATCCCCTTTTTGACTTACGGAATGTTACGGAACCTCACTTAATTATGCAACGACGCTTCCTTTCGATTTCCGGTGTGTCACGGAAACTTACGGATTGTGCATCAATATTTTTTGGTTTTCCGGCATGTCCTGAAATTTCACAAATTGCCTAATGATGGGTGCCAAGCACCTCACGAGGACCAAAGAATGGTCGCACGTCATCGAGCAAAGGTTCCCGGACGAAATTAGGGTATGACAGTTGCCCCTCTTTACTTGTCTTTTATTGGAGATAAAAGAAAAGTAAAGATAAGACACTAATTTCGCCCCTCTCGACTTGGCGAGAGTCGCGGGTGACCATAAAAATCTCCACACGCCAATGACTTGTTGTCCCCCAAAATTTCACAAATTGCCTAATGACGGGCGCCAAGCACCTCACAAGGACCAAAGAATGGTCGCATGTCATCAAGCAAAGGTACCCGAAAATCAGTGTATGACACTAATTTCGCTCCTCTCGGTTGACGAGAGTCGCGGGTGACCGTGACTTGTCGTTCCTAGGATTTCACAAATTGCCTGATGATGGATGCCAAGCACCTCACAAGGACCAAAGAATGGTCGCATGTCATCAAGCAAAGGTCCCCGAAAATCAGTGTATGACACTAATTTCGCTCCTCTCGGCTGACGAGAGTCGCGGGTGACCATGAAATTTCCACATGTAAATGACTTTGTTGTCCCCGGAGGAACAAAAGGTGCAGAAGACTGTGTCAGCCTCTGCATGCTATCAAGCGTTCTGTCTTACAGATAGCAAAAGAATGGGTGCGAATAACCATAAGGTATCTCCGCGTATCTTGGGTGCAGAATGACCAAACTTGGTCTCTGCTTGTCATCGGGCCCGCCGCCTCTGGATGACAAAAGGGTGCGGATAACCGTAAGGTATCTCCGCGTATCTTGGGTGCAGAATGACCAAACTTGGTCTCTGCTTGCCATCGGACACAACTGTGTCTGCCTAGCAAAGGGGTGCAGATAACCGTAAGGTATCTCCGCGTATCTTGGGTGCAGAATGACCAAACTTAGTCTCTGCGTGCCATCGGACAACAACTGTGTCTGCCTAGCAAAGGGGTGCGGATAACCGTAAGGTATCTCCGCGTATCTTGGGTGCAGAATGACCAAACTTGGTCTCTGCTTGCCATCGGACACAACTGTGTCTGCCTAGCAAAGGGGTGCAGATAACCGTAAGGTATCTCCGCGTATCTTGGGTGCAGAATGACCAAACTTAGTCTCTGCGTGCCATCGGACAACAACTGTGTCTGCCTAGCAAAGGGGTGCAGATAACCGTAAGGTATCTCCGCGTATCTTGGGTGCAGAATGACCAAACTTAGTCTCTGCGTGCCATCGGACAACAACTGTGTCTAAATAGCAAAGGGGTGCGGATAACCGTAAGGTATCTCCGCGTATCTTGGGTGCAGAATGACCAAACTTAGTCTCTGCGTGCCATCGGACAACAACTGTGTCTAAATAGCAAAGGGGTGCGGATAACCGTAAGGTATCTCCGCGTATCTTGGGTGCAGAATGACCAAACTTAGTCTCTGCGTGCTACCAGCTCTTGAGTCATGGCAACAAAAGGCGGTGTGGTCGACAAAAGCGAGGCTCTTGCTCCTACGTATCCTCCAATGAGGAACTCAGACCTACGTAGTTCTGGATAACTTGTGAGACTTGAAAAAGTCTCGGTGTTTTCTCCACTAAAATGCAAACATGCTTTAGCAAAGAGACAAATATTCCAACTGATTTAGAGAAGCATATGCTTTTTTGAGTGAAAAACAATGCGTCTACCGGGGAAGGAGAGTCTGCTGATGAAATCTCCCATAACCATAAATGAGATTTTGGATGTTAGCATTTCGTTTCTAAATGATCATTTAGAGGAAACACTGGGTTCGACAAAAATAGAAGAAATCCACTCAAATTGTATCAATCTCGCACAGGTAAGTGTTTCATCCTAATTCCGAACCATAGATATGTCATGACTTGACTTTGCAAATTATTTCCTATCAAATCAAAAATTACATGTGTGATCATGGATCAAATAGGACTTCCCTTGGGAATGGGTTCTTTTGGGGAGTTTTTCGGCTTTTGATTATTTTTTGCCTTTTCCTTTTCTGTTTTTGCGCGAGGCGAACAAGTCACCGACGCACAAGATTTTGGTTGGTAATCAAAGGGAGAAGACCACTTTAGGTCATGGTTTCCTTTTCTTTCTTTTGTTCATTTGGTGACAATTCTGTATTGTTCAGATATTGTCTGGTCAAAAGACCTTTCTGCACATTTCTTCTAGTTTCTTTGATCAAGAACTTTCTTTCCTTCCTTTTTTTTTTTTTTTTTTTACTTTCTCCCATTCTTTGGTTGGGAATTTTCTTTCTTTTCTTTTTGCTTTCTCCCACTCTTTGATTGGGAATTTCCTTTCTTTTCTTTTTGCTTCCGAGGGTAAGGATTGGCATTCTCACCCTGGGTCAAGGTTTATGGTGAGTCAGGATTTTGGCTCAAAGCTTGTAGAATGGCTAGACATAATACATGTCAGGGTTTGGTTTGGTTCAAGGATAAAAGGGATGCCCCGCATTATTTCCATGACACAAATGCAAAAATGATGATTTGGAAACTTTATGCAAAACTGGTCATGCATGCACCTATGCGGACACTCAAGTGTCAAATTTTTATGGTCATGTGATGCTAGGGCTCAGGATTTATTTCCACTATTTTAATCAACCCAATGTTTCCAAAATATGTTCTTTTATCAATTTGTGCATTCATCCGAGTCCATTTCGGGCGTCCGGGAAATTTCACAGCATTCGCCCTTCAGGTGTATACACAGTTTCCAAAAATTAGTTATGATCAGTGAATTTTTTTCAAAGAAAAGTTGGAAGTCATCTCTTTTCAAAAGCATGTTGGTTTTTCAGCTTGACAACTTATTTTTTTCTTTTTTCTCCCCTTTTTTTTTTTTTTTATCATTATCATTTGTTTATCTCTTTTTCTTGTTTGTTTTCTTTTTTCCCCCTTTTTTTTTCATGAGGTATTTTGCTACCTAAACATGTGCATATTTTTGTGAGGTATTTTTGCTATATACATGCATATCCAAGGTATCTTGCTACCATACATATATATATTTTGTTAGGTATCTTTTTGCTACATACATGCATATCTAAGGTATCTTGCTACCTAAACATACATATTTTGTGAGGTATGACTACCTTCCGAGCTTGTGCTCGTTTTATTCAAAAGGTACTAGGTTGCCTCCTAGTAGCGCTTCTTTAACGTCTTTAGCTGGACGTATGATGGCTTGTAGGTCACGGACCTAGTATTTTCCTTACCTTTGGCTTTGGACTTGGTTGCCTATTGGTCGGCCATGTGTCATAGGCAATACTCAAACCTTTTTGTGGATGAGCAGAGGTGAACTCTAAAGGTGGTGGCGGTGCGTCTATTGCCCGCTACCGACCATCCCCAGGCTGCTGTGGTGTCTCGCCCTGCGCCTGCCTGGGGGCGCAACACTTCTAGATGAAAATTCGATTGGTAGGGGGGCTGATGACCCTGCTGGGGGCAACAGGCACTCCTTTGAACTGATAGAGACCCGTATTTAGAGCTTGACAACTCCAAGACCCTGTTGGACTTCTTCGGGTCCACTGGGTGTCTTGCAGGCGCGATCCCTGCAAACAATAGATGAAATCAGAAATCAGTTGAGCGATGTGCATACTTACCTATGATGACGTGACCTTGCCGGGGGGGTACGGGCACCCTGTAGGACTGATAGAGACCCGTAACCAGAGCTGGAAACCCCAGGGCCCTGTTGGACTTTTCCGGGTCCACTGGGTGCCTTTGTGAGAGCGATTCCTGCAAACAATAGATGGTATCAGAAATCAGTTGAACCATATGTATACTTACCTATGTCACGATGGCATGACCTCGCAGGGGGAATGGGCACCCTGTATGACTGACAGAGGCCCGTAACCAGAGCTGGAAACCCCAGGGCCCTGTTGGACTTCTGCGGGTCCACTGGGCGTCTTGTGGGCGCGATCCCTGCAAACAATAGATGACATCAGAAATCAATTGAACCATGTGCATACTTACCTATGTCATGATGGCACAGACCAACCGATACATCTGCAGGGGGAGATTGGCATTGTGGTCGCTGGGTAGAATGTTGCTAAATAGCAATGTCATCCATATCCATGTAAGAGTGGTCATGTTGGTGCGCATGATCCGCACTTGTCTTTTTGCAGCGGCACGAGTGAAATCTTGCCCCGGTATGCATTAGTAGATGCGTGATAGCCTCCCTCTCTGAATGTGCTCGCACAGTTGGTCCTCCTCCAATATCAGGGGGGGGACCAGGAACCGTTAAAAGGAAACTACTGGTCCCTTAACCGGGAGTGCAAGTCTCGGTTAAGCATTTAAGGACAGAGGACCTTAAATTATCTTAAGGTGTGGATATGGAGCCCACTGAAAGTGAGGACGCGTAGTCCTCTAAAGGCGAGGGCGTGTAGCCCTCTGAAGGTGAGGACGTGCAGTCCTCTGAAGGCGAGGACGTGTAGTCCTCTGGAGGTGAGGGCGTGCAGCCCTCTGATGGTGAGGACGTGTAGTCCTCTCAAGGCGAGGGTGTGTAGCCCTCTCAACGATGAGGGTAACTAGTACCCAAGGTGAGGGCGTGTAGCCCTCTCAAGGCGAGGACATGTAGTCCTCTAGAGGTGAGGGCGTGCAGCCCTTTGATGGTGAGGACGTGTAGTCCTCTCAAGGCGAGGACGTGTAGTCCTCTCAACGGTGAGGGTAACTAGTACCCAAGGTGAGGGCGTGTAGCCCTCTCAAGGCGAGGACATGTAGTCCTCTAGAGGTGAGGGCGTGCAGCCCTTTGATGGTGAGGACGTGTAGTCCTCTCAAGGCGAGGACGTGTAGTCCTCTCAACGGTGAGGGTAACTAGTACCCAAGGTGAGGGCGTGTAGCCCTCTCAAGGCGAGGACAGGTAGTCCTCTGGAGGTGAGGGCGTGCAGCCCTCTGTTGGCGAGGACGTGTAGTCCTCTCAACGGTGAGGGTAACTAGTACCCAAGGTGAGGGCGTGTAGCCCTCTCAAGGCGAGGACAGGTAGTCCTCTGGAGGTGAGGGCGTGCAGCCCTCTGATGGCGAGGACATGTAGTCCTCTCAATGGTGAGGATAACTAGTACCCAAGGTGAGGGCGTGTAGCCCTCTCAAGGCGAGGACGTGTAGTCCTCTGAAGGTGAGGGCGTGCAGCCCTCTGATGGCGAGGACGTGTAGTCCTCTCACTGGTGAGGATAACTAGTACCCAAGGTGAGGGCGTGCAGCCCTCTGATGGCGAGGACATGTAGTCCTCTGAAGGTGAGGGCGTGCAGCCCTCTGTTGGCGAGGACACACAGTCCTCTTAAGGTGAGGGCGTGCAGCCCTCTGTTGGCGAGGACGTGTAGTCCTCTGAAGACCAGGGTACTAGCACCCGAGGGTCCATCCTTATGAGAAAGCAAGAGATCGACTCATCGAGAGGGCCGGTCATCCCAAATCCACAAGATTAGATGTAGGAAATCCATGCAATTAACATGATTTTTAGGGATGCAGATGCATGCAACCTTTGTCGTGAAATTTGGTAAATGCGGACTTCATATGAAACAATGCAATGTAATGGAAAGTTGTACAATGTTCATGACATTCTTTCCCTATTTTGTGATTTTGATTTTGATTTAATTTTTTTGGAAAACACAGATTGACTGTCCTTTTGAAAGAGGTGATAATTCATGCAACCTTATCCTATCTTTTGCAAATCTCCCCGGGAACCCCCTCAAAGTGTATGTTCTGTTTGATTTAGTCACTTGACCATTTTGGAGTGATGGCAATAGAGCTGTTTGTCGTTTAATCAATCTATTGAAATCCTAGGGTTTGTCCCCCCTTTTTTTTTTTGTTGAAAATATCGATGGGTGAGAACTTTTGATCGGCCCCTATGTTCACTTGAGGCTCATGCACGGTGCCCCTTATTGCCCCAGTGTAAGGCTTTGAGGTACCAATCGTTGCCTTTCGTCATGACCTTGTAGGAGGGAACCTATTGGGTGAGAATTTCTAATCTGCCCCTAGGTTCGCTTGAAGTTTTTGCATGGTGCCTTTCGTTGCCCCAGTGTAGGGCTTAGAGGTACCAATTGTTGACTTGTTTTCACGACCTCGTAGTGAGGAAGAATGAAAGAAGCAGTTGATTCTTGCAAAAAGAATTTTCCAAGGACGAGAAATAATTGAAGGATCTTTCAGCTGATGGATTTAAGCAAGATGTTTTGATGTTTCGATGATGCTAAAGGATCAAGTGCTTCTAAGTTTTATTCAAGGCCAGAATCCAAGAATCCAAGAAAATCAAGATATATGATCAAGTCGATCTCTAGAATCTTAGGGAGAAGTTTCCAAATTGAAACAAACAAAAGGTTTGACCAAAGAATTCTATCATTTCAAATTGAGATTTGCTCTCTGGTAATCGATTACCATTAGTTGAAAATGTTTTAATTCAAATTTTTAAAACCTGTAATCGATTACATAAGTCTTGTAATTGATTACCAGAGGGGATTTTCAGAAAATAATTTCCAAGAGACATATCTATTCAAATGTTTTATGAATGGCCATTCAAATGTTTTAAAGAGAGTTTTCATTGCCCAAACAGTTTTATCCTCTCGAAAGATCAAGAGTTTTTCTGAACTGAAATGTCTTATCCTCTCAAAAAGATTCCTTGGTCAACCACTTGCTTATTCAATGAGGAATTTTTGATTGATCTTCATTTTACAATCTACCTCTTTTACGAGAGACCTCCTCTTCTCTTCTTCTTATTTCTGAAAAGGGATTAAGAGACCGTGGGTCTCTTGTTGTAGAGGATTCCTGAACACAAGGGAAGGGTTATCCCTGTGTGCATTGTTAATCCGAAAAGAGAGATTGATAGTTCAATTGGGGAATAGTCTTTGCATCTTAATTCAACCCCCCTTTTTCTTAAGGTAACTGAGGCCATTTGTCCAACATCCTATTCTTGATAACTCACTTCTCTCTAAAAAGACAAAATGAGGTCACATGAACGTCTATATTTTTACTTGAAAACACAGTCAATCAAATGCCTTTTTATTTTTTATTTTGAAACTTATTTGTTTTGAACTTTGCTCGTTGTTTTACGGCACCCCCACCAACGTGCAAGATGAGTAATCTCTGATTGAACGGTCTTGGAAGTCAACACTCAGGAGCGCAGGTTGCTTGAGCAAACAGACCAATGGCTTACACCCACATTCCGGTGAAAGTTGAATAAGCAAACATGCGTTTGTGAGAGGATGAGGGACAAAGATATCAACTTTATCCATTTCATTTAACATTGTAGCTGTGGTTTATGGCATAAACTTGAAAATCCTGATGAGTCATAACAACAGCTTCCAAAATTGCCCCATGTGTGGCATTTCTTGTCAATGTTAGGATTTACACGCAATTCTCCTCAAATTTCAGCCAGCCCGTATCAATTAGACTTCACACTTTACGCTTCAGAGCCCTACAATGCTCAATGGAACGCCCCGAGACTTCCTCGTGACAAGCACACATTGCGTTCGAGTCGTATTCTCGGAGAAATGGAGGTTGATGAACCTTGGCTAGGGTTATGGCTACCATTGAATTATCAAGTAGATATGGGAGCAAGTCAGCATAGGACACTGGAATTGGGGTGAATTCTACAGGCTTTCTCGCTGCAAAATTCACTTCTTGGTTGGTGTTTTTGGTTTGTGCTAAAGGTGGTGTTCGTCCTTGGAAGTGCGGTAGACAGACTTTGTGGTAGATTTAGGGATGGCCTTTGTGGATAACTGGGTGGTGGGTAAGGAGAAAGTTTGTTATTGGCTGAGTAAAGATATTGTTGGGTTGGTGGGAAATTTGGCCGTACAGGAATGGCAGTCACAGCATGGGTTTCTCCCTCATCCTCACCTTCTTTATTTGCCCCAGTTTTCTCAGTCGTCCTAGTAGGATGATCAAATTTGCCTCTTTTCGGACCCACATTGATCCTTTCACTGGCGAAGACCAAATCTGCAAAGCTTGAGGGTGCGCAGCCCACCATCTTTTCATAGTAGAGTACCGATAATGTGTCTACTATCATTATGATAATCTCTTTCTCTGTTTTTGGGGGTGCTACCTGAGTTGCCAAGTCTCTCCATCTTTGGGCGTATTCTTTGAAAGATTCGTGCCCCCTTTTTGCACACTTTTTGTAGTTGCATCCTATCCGGAGCCATATCAGAATTGTACTGACACTGCTTAAGGAAGGCAACCATTAGGTCCTTCTAAGAATGGACTCAAGAAGGTTCCTAAGTTAGTATACCAGGCCACAGTTGTCCTAGTAAGACTTTCTCAGGAAAAATGTATCAGCAGTTTCTCATCTTTTGCGTATGCCCCCATCGTCCGACAGTACATCTTTAGGTGGTTCTTGGAGCGAGTAGTCCCCTTGTACTTGCCAAAGTCCGGCACCTTGAACTTGGGAATGACCATGTTTGGGTATTAGGAACAACTCTTCTAGGTTAGCAAAGGCATAATCTTCACCTCCCTCAATGGCCCTGAGCCTT
The DNA here is from genome assembly GCF_004193775.1 of Glycine soja. Classification (NCBI taxonomy): domain Eukaryota; kingdom Viridiplantae; phylum Streptophyta; class Magnoliopsida; order Fabales; family Fabaceae; genus Glycine; species Glycine soja. Next base: position 19,020,585 of record NC_041003.1, on the reverse strand, counting down.
TCCTTTAGATGCTCCGCCTTTCCCTTTTCGGCCATAGCAGGAGGGGCTCTTCCCACCGCAAAATGCAATGGTTGTGGTTGTGGGCGAAACTGAGGGCCCTCCAAAGTGTTTTCAAAGGGTATACCACCAACTGCTTGCCCTTCAGTGGCATATCCGAGCCAAGGCTCGAAGTCAGCTAGATTGTGGTGGGGAATTTCATGTGTCTCCCCCATGGTTTGAGAGATATGTGCCTGATGAGGTTTATTGGTTCTCAATGAGTATCGGAGTGGAGTTATTGAGATTTTCATTGAGAGTGTATGCCACATTGGGTGGTGTATAGTTGGGAGGCAAGCCATAGGATGGGAAGGCGTGCTCGTTTTGAATTTGCACATCATGGGGTCGTCCGTACTTCCCAAATCTTTGCCTACCATATTTGAGGTTGGATGATTCATTTGCTTGAGGCCAGATGGGAGCATCGGGTTCACCTTAGCGACAGCGCTAGTAGCGGCAACTATAACCGCATTGGCTTCCATTATCTTCTTCATGCTCATCATGGCCTTTATCATTGTGGCCATTTGCTCTTTTATGGCCTCCATTTTTGGCCTTCATCTTCTCTTGCACCTTCTCTGCTTCACCCATTACTCTAGCTCTAGCACGAGTTCGGTAAGGGCGCCGTAAAGCGTTTCCTTTTCTTTTTGATAAGTTCATTTATTTTATTTTATTTTATTTTTCAAGGAAAGAATGCAATGAGCAATGCAACCAATGAAAAGCATGGATGTATGCGAATGATGTACAGTTGAAGTATTGCGAATTTTTACGCAGGATATGGGGTTGAATCAATTTAGATTTTCAACATGATCCATGACATCTTTGTCAAGGTGAAACTGGAAGTAACAAGGACATCAACAATCCTAAATATGTTTGGCAGTAGACGAAGCAGTGATGTGACTCGATTCATCTTTTGCCCCAATTTTGCAAGACGGTTACTTCCATATTTCAACTTGACTTGATGAACCTTTTTTTGTAAAAGCATGAGCTCGGTTCAACCCTATAATCCAAGGAATGGCAATTCTGATCGCCAATACTTCAACAACATCTCATAGGGATGAATGACTCGGGCATACTTTAAGCTTATGCACGGAAAATGTAATTATGAAATTGACATGCCCGAAGAAACACCATTTCCTAGTTAACCATGCATTAGGTACCATGTTCAATTATTTTGTTTTGTTATGAAACGGGTTTATGATCCCAACATGGTTGGCTCGTGGTGCCTAACACATGCAACTAATAATGTAGTGTGAAGTTTCACGCTCCCCCCTTTTTTTTTGTTTTTGTAGAGGAAAACGCAAGGATGAGCAAACATGAAAACAAATGGTATGCAATTTTGCAGACCAAAAAGTTTGTTGAACGCATATGCATGATGATGCCATGACTCATGCAAAATGTGAGGCTGGAATATGATAACGGACAAATGTAGGATATGTCCATTATGATGTTATGAAGAGATGCTTATGCGATGCATGATATGAATGCATTTTACGGACACGAGAGCCCGGAAAATTATCTCTTCTTACTTGCGCATTTGGGGGCGCAGTGCCCCATGTGTACAATTAAGAAGGTGATATGGACCTTCCGGCTTCCCGTGACAAAGGACGAGATCAACATACAATGCATGCTAGAGATAAAATGCGGGAGTGACTTGATTTGCACAAGCTTTTTGGAGTAGAAACATGGGACCAACTCATTTTATTTCAAAAAGGAAGTCGTATCTAGTCAAGGTTTGAGAGACCATACAAGTTTCCTAACGATTTCTAATTATGTGGGCCATTAAGTCTATCATATGCTGACAATAGTCGAGAAGCCCATGAATCTCTTCGGGGGCGGAGTAGGTGTCTGCCATCGCCTTGGCCTTGGCTAACAATCGGGGAAGTTCTTGACTCCCGTTCAAGGTAAGAGCAAACCGATCCATCCACATGGTTGCCTCTTGGTGTAAAGAGTCGATCACCCTTCCTCTAGCCTCTTTTTCCGCGTATACTTGGGCATATTCGTCCGCAATCCTATGCTCGTGGGCTGCGGCTAGACCTAACTCTTCTTGGTACTTGGCGATGATAGCTAACATGTTGGTCTCTGTCTCGCATAAACGCTGAGACAAGCTTCTTTTGGACTTTGAACAAGCAATCAACTCCTCTTTCAGAACCATGCTATGTGCTCGCGACTGGTCCCTTTCTTCCCTTCGCAACTTGAGTTCATTATTGCTACCCCATAGAGCTCCGCGAAATTTGTTCCGGCCATACTCTTCCTTGCGAGCCCTCTTGGTCTCTTGTTTAAGGGCTCTTGCGGTAATTGCATTCTCTTCCCGTAACCCGGCACACTCCTTCCGAACGTGTGTAGCAGCCAACTTGAATTTCTCCTTGGCGAGTTTTGCCTTTCCTAACTCGCTTTTGAGAGCTTGGACTTCTTCGTCCTCTTCCGGTGCTTCAAAATTCTCTTCGCTGACGACTTTTAACTTGGCGAGCCAATCTAAACCTCGTATATGAACTTTTAGCCATTCGTGGTACCCACCAATGATGCCATTACGAATGCCTCTAAGCTCTTGATCTTTCCTTAACGGGGTTTCCCACGCCTTATGGATTCTTTGTATAGTCTTGGAATTTCGTGCGCCGAAATCCCTCACAAGGAAAAGAGACATGCTTTCTTCCGTCGGTGCTCCCCTCATGGGGTACCCTAGTTGTCTTATAGCGAGCGCGGGATTGTAGTTAATACAACCCCTCGTTCCTACCAGCGGAATGTTTGGGTATCTTCCACATGAGAAAAGGACTCCTTCTTTTCCTTCCTTCCATCGGGGGAACCAACTGATTGTTCTACCTCCTATCCCGGCCAAGAGCTGGTCCCAATCTATTCTCCTCTTTTCAGTACATGAGCGATGGCTCAGGAGCGGACATGGATGTCTTGTGTCTTGTTGGAACAAGTGTGAAACCAACCAAACACAGAGGGCGGGTAAGCAACAGATGATCCGTGCGCTACTCTTTTCGCACCTTCGGTCAAATGTGTCAAATAGATCTGCCAAGACAGCTACCACCGGACTTTCCTTGCTATGGTGGTAGGCAAGGAAAGCGTCGATTGCTGCTAGGTCTATCAAACCATCCACGTTTTGAAAGAGGACGACCCCAAAAATTAGCAAAGCTAACACATCCATAAACGGGACCCAGTCTCCTTGATTGGCCATACCCCTCGCCTTGTCTTCTAGGTACTTCTGTGGTAGGCCCGCTATGCCGTTCCGAGTCTGTTTTATGCGGTCCAAACCTCTGGCTGAATCCTTGACCAAGTTGCAATTCTGTTCAAAGAGGGGAGACACCCGGAGGGAAGATATGGTTTCCTTCCCCCGAGAGGACATCCTAGAATTTCCTCAAATTCTTCAATGGTTGGTACTAATTGGAAGTCTGCGAATGTGAAGCACCTCAAAGGCTGGTCGTAGTATTGGGTAAGTGATGCAATGGCTTCTATGGACACCTCTGCTATGGTCAATTCTAAGATTTTTCCGTAAGTCTTGCGGAAGGATTGCATTTGGAGGGGTTCCATCAACCGCCCTAATTCCTTGATGCTGGTGGTATCTGGGCTTTTGACCTTGACTTGGTAGAACCTCTTGCCGGTTTGATTTGTTCCCATGCTTACTAAAGTGAGATAAAAGCTGGTGCAAATCAAAACTCCGATATCTCATGGGTGGAATGGATGAATGCATGATGGAATGCATATGACACAGATGCAATCTAGGAATGCGGGGGTCCGGGGAATTTGTCCCCTTCTTAGATACGACGTCTAGGGGTAGCAAAAATGCCCCAACGCACGTTTTTAAGAAGGCGACACGGACCCTCCGTTGGTTTGTTTACAGTAGGGATCAAGACAGAACCCATATGCAATGCCTATGCAAATGACACAATGCGGGAATGTACACAGTATGACAATATTTACTGAACATAAGCAAAAGGGTATATGATACTCATGCATGGCAGTGTGAAAAATGGCACGCAGCGTGTTTGCTTCGTGCCCCCTATTTAAGGGACCTATAAGGGAGAGAACTAACTAGGCTTTTAGCAATAATCCCCAAGGTAGTTATACCTCTCTTGATGGTTTCTAGAGGTATCATCCCCTTTGAAGAACATATTGTAGCAGTAGGGACTACTAGCAACAATAGGTTTTCAAAGAGAAAAGCTCTAGATGAGGGTTCACTGTAATCAAGCAAGTCGGAGACCTAGCATGATCACAGATTCACCTCCACTCCTTATGTTCCCATGAACCCGGGTATAGGGCCCTTTTTCACTCACAGTGTGTGCAAATAGTGTTGGTGTTTGTGTGCATCAAATGAATAAATATTTACTTCATGCATACATTTAAAACGCACTAAAAGCCACAAAGAGTTTATATATACAAGAACATAATGAAAGGAAACCAACAAAGGGGTAAGTCACGGTAAAACATTTGCACAAAATTAAATGGCCTAACTCTCTAAAAACAGTCCCCAGTGGAGTCGCCAACTGTCGCAACCTACCCTTCGGCGGGAGGGCGACGCGTGACTCGCGGGATGCGTGTTCCACGAAAGGAATACGCGCGGAGTCGCCACCAACGTTTATTTGAGGAAAACGTCGGAAAAACCGGAAAAGACGCGATCTACGAACTTTTTAGTGAAAAGGTTCGGGAGTTGTATTTACGCACGGGGAAGGTATTAGCACCCCACACACCCGTCCCAAGGGACGGCAGCCTTTAATCGAATGTGCAAACATGACTTTGATTTTTTTGTTCCCTTTTATGTTCTTATATCCTTTATACCCTTTATATATTTTTTTTCTTTTTTGTGGTCGACAAGGGTGTTTCCCTTTGCTCCTACGTATTTCTCAATTTGGGATGAGAAAATCAGACCTACGTAGTTCTTTCTTATCAAGTGATTCTTTTTTACTTAAGTGGTGATCATTTTAAGGCGTTGGACCTTAAAAATGATCCATTTTTACTTAGTGAGAAATTGAAATGACAAACTTTCAAAGCCTATTTTTGTGGACGAGCTTGACTAGGCGAGTTGATTTTTAGCCTTAGTTTCACTTTAGTTATTAATCAATTCGGTTAAGAATGAGAAATCCCAAAGAGAAAACGTCCGATTGATTTTCCGCTTTATTTTACTAGAAGATGTTTTTTTGATTATTTTATATTATTTTTACTTCCTTTTTTGATTTCCAACATGGTTATGGCATGACCGAACGGTCGGAGTTTATTTTAACCGAAGCTAATGGATAATACAATTCAAACGTTCGGTGAAAATTTATTTTATTTTTAAGTTAAGCGAGAAACGACTTAAGTAAAATGGCTTAAGCACGTCAACAGGGGGTATAAAAAGTAAACAAAATGAGAATCAAAATGCACGAAAACACAATGTGGACCACTACGGGTGCATAGAATGAATCGAAAAGCTTGGTTCGAGGCACTTACCCGTTGAAGATCGAAGAACGATGAAGAACGAATGAAGAACGTCGAAGAACGGTTCAAACCTTTGCGAGATTCCTCACGGAAAACGTTACGGAAACGTTTCGGAAGCGCCTCGGCTTAGATTTTCTTCACGGAAACAATTTTTCCAAGCAAATTCCAAAGAGAGAGAAGTGCCTAAAGGGCTGGGATCCTTTTCTTCTTCATTTTCTCCCCTATTTATAGCAAAATAGGGGAGATGCTTGCCGCCCAGCTCGCCCAGGCGAGCTCAGCTCGCCCAGGCGAGCAGGGTTGCTTCCTCCAGAAGCAACCGCCTTCTGGAGGAATCTTCTGGAGGGCCCAAATGGGCCTGGTTGCTATTTGCACCCCCATTTTTACCAAGTTCACCCCCTCTGCTGTTTTTTGGTGATTCTTTTTTCGTAAAGTTACGGAAACTTACGAATTTCGTAACGATACTTGTTTTCTTTCCGTAATTGTTACGGAACCTTGCGGATTACATAATCATCCCCTTTTTGACTTACGGAATGTTACGGAACCTCACTTAATTATGCAACGACGCTTCCTTTCGATTTCCGGTGTGTCACGGAAACTTACGGATTGTGCATCAATATTTTTTGGTTTTCCGGCATGTCCTGAAATTTCACAAATTGCCTAATGATGGGTGCCAAGCACCTCACGAGGACCAAAGAATGGTCGCACGTCATCGAGCAAAGGTTCCCGGACGAAATTAGGGTATGACAGGTAAATATAAGGAGCATGAAATTCCTAGCAAAGTGTGAATGATTGTCTTCCTAAATGAATGTATGATAGTGTGGAATGCCTTTTTGAATGCAAATATGTGCAGGATGTAATTAGCTTTCCAATATGCATATAAATAAATATGAGTGAAACAATAAAAATTTGTATGGTGTACTTCAAATGTATGTAAGTAGTTTGTGATAGCAAATGTTTAGGATATAAATTAGGTGTAAAGTTTGACGCAACACTTTGAGCACGAAAGTGTGTTTTCTTTTTTTCATAGTGTATATAGGTGTATGGCAATTAGAATATGTTTGATGCTCTTGTATGTTGACATGAGTAATAGGATATTTTCTACACATGCGCGTGTGCATAAATGGGTTACATGAGTTTGGTCTAAATTAGGGGGGGTTAGCACGACATTTTTGCGTTAAGATAAGCATTATCTTGTAAAACTAACTTCCAAATGTTTGTTCTCGCAGGAAATGGCCCCGAGGAAACTTGCCTCAAAGAGATCCAGGAAGGATAAAGCGGCCGAAGGAACTAGTTCCGCTCCCGAGTATGACAGTCACCGCTTTAGGAGCGTTGAACACCAGCAGCGCTTTGAGGCCATCAAGGGATGGTCATTTCTCCGAGAGCGACACATCCAGCTCAGGGACGATGAGTATACCGATTTCCAGGAGGAGATAGTTTGCCGACGGTGGGCATCACTGGTTACCCCCATGGCCAAGTTTGATCCAGACATAGTCCTCGAATTTTATGCCAATGCTTGGCCTACAGAGGAGGGCGTGCGAGATATGAGGTCTTGGGTGAGGGGTCAGTGGATCCCGTTTGATGCAGATGCTATCAGCCAGCTCCTGGGATATCCTTTAGTGCTGGAAGAGGGTCAAGAGTGCGAGTATGGCCAGAGGAGGAACCGGTTCGATGGGTTCGACGAGGAGGCCATCGCCCAGTTGCTATGTATACGGATCATGCGCACCATCATGACCTCCCTGACTCAGATCTGGATGACTTTGCTGCTCAGCAACATCCAGCCCAGCGACCATAATTCCGACCTCCCCCTGCCGAAGTGTCAGCTGGTGTACGCCATCCTGACGCGGATGAGCATTCACGTGGCTCAGCTAATCGTTGATGCCATCTATATATTTGCAGGTATGGCACCTACCAGGCACCTTCTGGACCCGGATAAGTCCAACAAGGCCCTGGGATTTCCCGCCTTGATCACAGGACTCTGCCTGTCGTTCGGAGTCCCTGTCGCACCTAGCAAGGTGATTTGGCCGCCCATCACCCGTGCTTTTATTGAGAAGTATTGCAAGCAGAGACAGGTCCAGGGGGATGCTCCGCAGGCCGCAAATGCGCTGCCACCTCATTAGGCCGGTCCAGCCGGATTGTTTGATACGGAGCAGTATTTGCGGCATTTGGTTCGCCAGCAGGTGGCCAACCACCGGGCACATGTACAGACCCATGATTGTCTTTATCAGATGAGCCTCAGCCTGCAGAGCCAGGGCTTTACTTCTTTGCCGTGCCCTACTCCGGACCAGTTCAGGGCAGAGGTCGCATGGCCTGGAGATTGGCCTGAGGCTCGGGCAGGAGAGGCACCAGCAGAGGCACCAGTAGAGGCTCCCGACGAGACAGATGAGGCCCACGAGGACGAGGAGATGACCGATTTACTTGATTTCTCAGGAGGAAGCGGGGCCACATGATTGGGAGATCCCTTGATCCATATTTCTTTTTTGTTTCCATTTGTTTTTTTTTTTTGTTTACATATCATCTTATTTTTGTTTGACTAAGGGACTAACGTTTGTTTCATGTTTTGACTTTTGTTTTGTACATACATATCGTTTGAGTTGTTACGTCGGTACTTGTTTCATTGTTGTCAATAGTGTTTGTTGAAATTCCGGAACCGTGTGGAGTTTTTCATTTAGGAACGTTGTCCTAAAAGTAAAATGAACCAAAAATCCTAATAAAAAGAGAGAAGCATTGTGAATAAAAGTCATGTTCGTAAAGAAAAGAAAAAGTGTTTTTGTATATATACCTTTATGTAAAAGGAAAATGTGTATAGAAGGTTTTGTGTGTGTAAGTGATGCATGGAGAGAAATTCTTGTGTGTGTGAGCAACGAATGTATAAAGAAACTTTTGTATGAGCCATAGGTGTGTGTTGGAGAAAAACGAAAAAGATCTTTGAATGTAAATAGGGTTTGATCATGTGACGTAAAGAGAGAGAATTCTAATGCGTGTACAGAAAAGGTTTGTCATGTATAAGAGTGTAGATGTACAAAGAAAAATTTCTTCATAGAGAACCATATGTGTATAATTTTGTGAATATATAAAAAAATGAAACAAAAAGGAAAAAGAAAGAAAGACCGCAAAGGTCGACATGTTATAGTTAAGAAGTATAACTCATTCGTAAAGAGCAAACGTATCTTCTGAAAACAAGGGACTGATGCTAAGAGTTTATTTTCCGAAATGAACCGAAATAAGGATGGATGAATTCATCGAACTGATGAAAGAACATAACTTGGAAACGTTGGGTCTGTCTATGTAAATTCCCAACCATAGTATCACAATGCCATAAACGGGATTCTTGAGTGCCCACCTGGCTGTAGCCATGACTAATTTTGCAGGTTGTTTTCAAATCATCATTGTCACGCGTGCCTTATGGAGTGATATGGGAGTTCGGCCCGGGACCGACACCTTGACACCCAAATTTGTTTCGCCCCAGATATCAAGATTGGGTTCCCACGATAAAAGACCCCATTGAAACACAACCTTAGACCTTTTTAAACCTTGGCCTATAAAAAGAATCCTCATTCCTTCCCCGAAGCAAAGGACAGCGGAATCTCCTCAAGGGAGAGCGAATAGAATGCTGAAACCCGATTTCCCAAAGAAAGGGATTGGGAAGGAGAAGTGAAAAGAAAGAAAAGGAAGAAATGAAAAGAAAGAAAAGAAAAAGATGAAAATAAAGAAAAGAACAAAAGGAAAGAAAGAAGGATTCCCGATCAAAGATCGAAAGGAAGTAAAAAGGGAAAAGAGGCAATTCTCGATCAATGAAAGAAAGAGAACGGAAGATCTTCAGACCAGATAAATTTTCAGCAAGGTAAGGGACTGCCGGCAAAGGAAAACCCAATTTTGGTGTCTCTTCCCTTCAGATTGCCATTCAAAGTCGTTCACGACTGGCAATATCCCACCCCACATGAACATAGAGGAAAAGACCGAAACACCCAGCTTCCTCTCCAAAAACACCACCCTCGAGAAAATCCTATTGGTCCGTGATCGTACGTTTGATCTTTGATTCGATAGGAAGTCGTGTGCAAAATAGAGTCATGGTGCAGTTATGGTTTGGGAATAGGATAAAACACTTGCCTTGTGAGTTTTATACACTATGAGTGATTTATTTTCAGCTTAGCCCGATGTTTCCCCTGCATGTTCATTTAAAAGCTAAAAGTTGACATCCTACCCTTCATTCTCGATTACAAGGAAGATTACCCTTGGCACAAGTATATTGTTTCTTTAAGATATGGTGCTCTCGCGAATGATTTATTTTTCTTTGCAAAAAGCATGTTTGCTTTTGTAGGTGGAAAGACTCGGTGGATCGTTCGGTCCTGCCGACCAACCTTTTTTCGAGCCCCATGAATTGCAATTTCGTTCATGTGTCCTCCACCTTCGAGTTTAGAGCTATGCGTAGTGATTGCTTAGTGCAATTCTCCATTCTCAACCTTTTTCGGAGCCCCATGAATTGCGTTTTCGTTCATGTGTCCTCCACCTTCGAGTTTGGAGCTATGCGTAGTGATTGCTTAGTGCAATTCTCCATTCTCACCCTTTTTCGGAGCCCCATGAATTGCGTTTCCGTTCATGTGTCCTCCACTTTCGAGTTTGGAGCTATGCGAAGTGATTGCTTAGTGCAATTCTCCATTCTCAACCTTTTTCGAAGCCCCATGAATTGCATTTTCGTTCATGTGTCCTCCACCTTCGAGTTTGGAGCTATGCGTAGTGATTGCTTAGTGCAATTGTCCATTCTCAACCCTTTTTCGGAGCCCCATGATTTGCGTTTTCGTTCATGTGTCCTCCACCTTCGAGTTTGGAGCTATGCGTAGTGATTGCTTAGTGCAATTCTCCATTTTCAACCCTTTTTCGGAGCCCCATGAATTGCGTTTTCGTTCATGTGTCCTCCACCTTCGAGTTTGGAGCTATGCGTAGTGATTCCTTAGTGCAATTCTCCATTCTCAACCCTTTTTCGGAGCCCCATGAATTGTGTTTTCATTCATGTGTCCTCCACCTTCGAGTTTGGAGCTATGAGTAGTGATTGCTTAGTGCAATTCTCCATTCTCAACCCTTTTTCGGAGCCCCATCAATTGCGTTTCCGTTCATGTGTCCTCCACCTTCGAGTTTGGAGCTATGCGAAGTGATTGCTTAGTGCAATTCTCCATTCTCAACCTTTTTCGGAGCCCCATGAATTGCGTTTTCGTTCATGTGTCCTCCACCTTCGAGTTTGGAGCTATGCGTAGTGATTGCTTAGTGTAATTCTCCATTCTCAACCCTTTTTTGGAGCCCCATGAATTGCGTTTTCGTTCATGTGCCCTCCACCTTCGAGTTTGGAGCTATGCGTAGTGATTGCTTAGTGCAATTCTCCATTCTCATCCTTTTCCGGAGCCCCATGAATTGCATTTTCGTTCATGTGTCCTCCACCTTCGAGTTTGGAGCTATGCGTAGTGATTGCTTAGTGCAATTCTCCATTCTCAAACTTTTTCGGAGCCCATGAATTGCGTTTTCCTTCATGTGTCCTCCACCTTCGAGTTTGGAGCTATGCGTAGTGATTGCTTAGTGCAATTCTCCATTCTCAACCCCTTTTTCGGAGCCCCATGAATTGCGTTTTCGTTCATGCGTCCTCCACCCAAGAGTTTGGAGCTATGCTTCATTATTGACTAGTGAGGACCCTCTATTGCAATCCTCCATTCTCCAGAGTTTTTCATCGTCAAGGGCGGATCCTCTTGACTGGAAAATGTGATCTTTGTTATGTTCCCGATTGTTTCCTTTCCCAAATGTGTATATGTATAGTTTGTTGTTCTTGTTGTTGTTTGTATTTTGTTTTGTGTTGTGCAGAAAAGAAAAAGGAGTAGAGACGAGAGTCGTCATCACGGAAAGGGTAGGACAGACAAAATTAGTGTCTTATCTTTGCTTTCCTCTTATCTCCGATAAAAGGTAAGTAAAGAGGGGCAACTGTCATACCCTAATTTCGTCCGGGGATTATTACTTGATGACATGCAACCTTTGGTTAGCCGCTTTGAGATACTTGGCGTCCTTTGTTGCACAATAAATGAAGTCCTGAGACGTGTCAGAAATCAAAAGGAAGCAGGCTTGCGCGATCCGTGAAATTCCCTGATGTGGCGGAAATCGAAAAGATGTGTTTTTGCGCAATCCGTGAGTTTCTGTAACTTCTTCAGAAGCTAAAAAAGAGTAAATACATAATCCATAAGGATTCGTAACCTTGTGGGAGGAAAATAAGTATCGTTACGAAATTCGTAAAGTTTCGTAACGTTACGGAAAAAGAATTACCAAAAAAGTAGAAGAGGGGTGCATTTAGTAAAAAGGAGGGTACGAATAGAAATCTACCCACTTGGGCCTTCCAGATCCTTCCTCCAGAAGGCTGTTGCTTCTGGAGGAAACAACCTTGCTCGCCTGGGCGAGTTGAGCTCGCCTGGGCAAGTTGGGTGGCAAGCTCCTCCCCTATTTTGCTATAAATAGGGGGAGGAGTGAAGAAGAAAGGGGTTTAGCCTTCTTGGCACTTCTCCCTTTCTCGAAATTGCTGAGGAAAATTATTTCCGTGAAGAAAATCCGAGCCGAGGCGCTTCCGTAACGTTTCCGTGAGTAATTACGCGAAGATTCTCGACCGTTCTTCAACATTCATCATTCGTTCTTCATTTTCTTCAGTCTTCAACGGGTAAGTACCTCAAACTGAGCTTTTCAATTCATTCTATGTACCCGTGGTGGTCCACATTTTGTTTCATGTATTTTTATTCTCGTTTTCATTCGCTTTTTATACCCCCTTTTGACGTGCTTAAGCCATTTATTTAAGTCATTTCTCGCCTAATCTAAAAATAAAACAAATTTCCACCGATCGTTTGAATTGTATCATCCGTTAATTTCGGTTAAAATGAATTCCGATCGTTCGGTCGTGCCGTAACCACGTTGGAAATAAAAAAAGAGGTAAAATAATAATATAATAATAAAAAAATACCTTTTAGTAAAATAAAGCGAAAAATTAATCGGACGTTTTCTCTTTGGGATTTCTCATTCTTAATTGAATTGACTAACAACTAAAGTGAAACTAAGGCTAAAATCAACTCGCCTAGTCAAGCTCGTCCACAAAAAATAGGATTTTGAAAGTTTATCATTTCAGTGTCTTACCAAGTAAAATGGATCATTTTTAAGGTCCAACGCCTTAAAATGATCACCTTTCAAGTAAAAAAGAATCGCTTGATTCACTCTTAAGAAAGAACTACGTAGGTCTGATTTCCTCTTTGATGGGGGGTACGTAGGAGCAAGAGCCCCGCTTTTGTCGACCTCAAAAAATAAAAAGAAATAAAAGTTAAGATAACACAATTCCACAATTCTAAAAAATAGGCTGTTGTCCTTTGGGACAAACGTGAGAGGTGCTAATACCTTCCTCAAACGTAAATACAACTCCCGAACTTAGAATTTTCACTTTGACCGATTTCCTTCGGTTTTTCCGACGTTTTCCACAAATAAACATTGGTGGTGACTCCGCGCATCTTTCCTCCTTTGGAAAGCGCACCCGTGAGTCTCGCCTTCGCCCGCCCGCAAAAGGGCACGTTGCGACACATCCAGATTCATGAGCTCCTACAAAAGAAAAACATGTGAAGTATGTGCAAAATGAATTTGAGTTGGCAACTTACTTAGTGTTTCAGTCAATGCCTCAAGTTGCTTAGACAACAACTTATTTTGTGCCAACAATGCATCTTGGGAGGTTAGCTCCAATAAACTCTTTTTAGTAGGAATATGGGCTCTATCTCTCAAAATAGCAATGCCACTTGCAGCCATATTTTCAATGAGATCCATGGCTTCTTCAGGGGTTTTCAATTTGATTTTTCCACCTGCAGAAGCGTCCAATAGCTGCTTGGATTGCGGTCTTAACCCATCTATAAAAATGTTGAGCTGTATCGGTTCTGAGAATCCATGAGTGAGAGTTTTTCTCAATAAACCACAGAATCAACTGAATCAATGATGGTGGATATGGGTCTTCATTTGGTAATCCATGAAACAAATTATTTTGAATCAACTGAATCAATGATGGTGGATATGTAATGGTTTGGGCTTGAACTTCTGGTTGAGCAATGCTGGTGAAAAATTGTGGCACATTAGAACTTGAATAATCCTCCAAGGTTACTCTTCTTGGCTCTTCAGCCATGATTGTATCTTCAAAAGGTTCTATATGAGAATGCCCTGCAATAGGAAAACTAGAAGATGCCTTAGAAGATTGAGGTTCTTCCTTTGGAATTGTTGCTGCTTCTAAATCGTGCAAAAAATTTCTAATTCTCTCTTGATTACGCCTTCTACAAGGGTCGTTAATCTCCAAATCAATGGGGATCAAATCACCTACAGTAGATCTTCTTTGCATACAAGAAAATAGAAAAACAGTTATCCACTTCAAAAGAACAATGAATGTGCTATAACTACTATGTTAGTCAAAAGAATCAATAAATCAAAGAAAGCAAAAATAAAGTAATGCTACAAAACTGAACTAAACTCTACTAACAGCTTAGTTCCCCGGAAACAGCACCATAAATACTTTGTTGGATTTCCCCTACAGTTACTTTTTATTCCACTTTTTCTTCGTACAAATATATTCAAGGGAAATCCGATTTGCAGGAAAGCACACCGGATCATCAAGTATTTAAAAATTAAAACGGATGAATCCGAGTATCGAACACATTGAACTAATGTTAACCTGAGTTAAGTTCAGAAAAGAAGCATTGTTGAGAGAACATGTATGATTGATAATTTCAAACAGAATTTAAACTAAACCTGTATGCTAAAAACTATAAAATGCAAGGTAAGTAAATGTGACAACAGTAGGTAGAAATGTTGGGTCTTTCTAACAAATAAGTTGATGCATATAAATATATTTCTCTAATCAATCATGCTCTTGTGTTCTACGCTGTAGCCTAAATTACTAAACCTCGATCCCTCATAAGACCAAATCAATCCAAGCTTCATCCTCAGATCCCTCTTGTTGGACTAGGCCCAATTTAGACGACCCTCTTAGGTTTAGACTAACTTAAACTGAGTTTCGTCCGTAGATCCCTCTTGTAAGACTAGACTCAGCTCAAGCAGCTTACGAAAGTTTAGCCTAATTTAGCCTAAGCTTCATCCACAGGTCCCTCTTGTAAGACTAGACCTAGACTAAATAGCATTATTGTAACAACATAATTAAAACCAAAACTTAATCCGCAGATCCCTCTTGTAAGACTAAGTTTCGATTCTGCTTCAATCAAGTTCTAAGGTAACAATACATTTCCCAATGCTAAGGTCACCTAACTATGCACACAAATGGATGATCAGACCAAAAGCATACAAACATTAAGCATTGAAGGAAGCATTGAACATAACAGGCTTTAAATAGGCTCTGAATTCACGATGTTGCGCTTGGCGCCAGCCTCGTGCTTAGCACGAGTAAGTGGGTTTGGGCTTAGTGCCAGTCTTGCACTGAGCCTAGCTGAAGACACCTGTTGTGCTTAGCGCACTGATCTCACGCTTAGCGTATGGCCTTGATGCTGATGCTTTGCCAGATTCTCTTTTGCGCTAAGCGCAATGAAGCTGCGCTTAGCGGTGGATGCGCGCTTAGTCCAACTGCTACTTTTTGCACTTCAAAACTTAGCCTCTTTTTCACCTGAAAATGCACTAATTTCATCATTAAATCCAATGGACATATTCTAGAGACAGCTTTATCGATAAAACAAAATTTATTTACAAAATTACTCCAAAATAACCATAAATTGGGGAACTATACAAGTTTTGGAAAATGATTTCTATACAAAAGTTAGTCGTATAAGACGACTAACATTAGTGAATAATAAAAGGAATGCAGGGTTGGTTCACTATGATTAAAGTATGGGGTGAGAACTAAGAAGAGAGAATGGAAGTGCACGAGGGAGATTAGGTTTGCAACTAAAAGGGATGAAGGAAAGGCAAAAGCATTTGGGAATTTTTCCTACTACTTATAGTTAAAGTGTTGGCGTGTAGCGCATGGTGTTCACTCAATGCGTAGTCTTATAATTACTGTGCATTAATGATGCTCACGCTTAGCGAGCCCAGCCCACTTAGCGCACCAACGGCGATGTCCTTTGGTCTTCCTTTCTAGATTTGAATTTCCTTCACGCTTAGCGGGAAAGTGCCCGCTGAGTGCAAATCTCACTGTGAGTGCGCTTAGCGCGTTGGCGCGTGCTTAGCGCCTGAGTGATGTTTTTTTAAGGAAAACAATTATGCCTGAAAGAAAAAAAGAAAAAAATGAAAATAAGGGAGGAGAGGGAAGAATTGCTGGGTTGCCTCCCAATAAGCGCTTTTTTAACGTCACTAGTTTGACGTTGGACCTCCTTCAAGGGTCCGTGAGGCGGATGATAGTGGTTAGCCTTTCTATAGCACCCCCATTGTAGATCTTCAAGCATTGTCCTTTCATAATCTATCTCCTCTCTGGTTCATTTGTAGTTGGATCCATGATTTCCACTACTCCATGTGTCTTGATGTCTTTTATCACAAAGGGTCCTGACCACTTTGACTTGAGCTTTCCAGGAAATAACTTGAGTCTTGAGTTGAAATGTAGCACCTGCTGGCCCGGCTGGAAATTCTTCTTCTGTATGTTTCTATCATGGTATGCCTTAATCTTCTGCTTGTAGATCCTGGTTGATTCATAGGCATTAAGTCTCATCTCTTCAAGCTCCAGTAGTTGCAATCTTCACTTCTCTCCAGACAAGGATTCATCAAAGTCTAGTAATCTGAGGGCCCAATAGGCTTTGTGCTCTAATTCCACTCGCAAATGGAAAGCCTTCCCATAGACCATCTGAAAGGGAGAGAGGCCTATGGAAGTCTTGTATGCAGTCCTGTAAGCCCATAAAGCATCATCTAGCTTCACTGCCCAATCTTTTCTTGAGGAAGCCACGGTCTTCTCCAAAATTCTCTTCAGCTTCCCATTTGACACTTCTGCTTGTCCATTGGTCTAAGGAGGATAAGGCGAAGCCACCTTATGTCTAACATTATAATGCCCAAGACCTTTTGCAGTTGCGCATTGCAAAAATGCGTACCTCCATCACTAATCAGCACTCTCGGAACTCCAAAGAAGAAAAATTTTTTCTTTAGAAATTTACTCACAGTTCTAGCATCATTCTTCGGAGTGGCTATAACTTCCACCCACTTAGACACATAATCAACAGCCACCAGGATGTAGACATTCCCGTATGAGGATGGTAGAGGTCCTACAAAATTAATTCCCCAACAGTCAAAGACCTTTAACTCGATGATGTTTTGCAATGGCATCTCGTTCCTTCATGAAATTCCTCCCGTTCTCCAGCATTGATCACAGTGAAGTACATGGTTATGTGCATCTTTGAATATGGATGGGCAGAAAAAAATAGCATGAAGCACTCTAGCTGCAGTCCTATCTCCACGGTAATGGCCTCCATATGGCAAGTTGTGACAATGCCAAAGTATGCTCTGGGCTTCCTCCCTGGTTACACACCTTCACAGCAAGTTGTCTGCACCAATTTTAAATAGATATGGGTCATCCTAG
Source organism: Glycine soja (assembly GCF_004193775.1). NCBI lineage: Eukaryota > Viridiplantae > Streptophyta > Magnoliopsida > Fabales > Fabaceae > Glycine > Glycine soja. The sequence goes on along the minus strand of NC_041003.1, from coordinate 19,003,595 downwards.
ATGTAAAAGCGGACATCATGAAGGAACTTCTTCCGTTGATGCCAATTGAGATCCTGTGGAATGACCCCTATAACCTTATAATTGGCAATGTTTGCAAACCAAGGTCTTTCGGCTACCTCTAAGACCTGTTCGTCTGGAAATTCTTCCTTTACTTCTCTCTCGTTCTTCATCACTTTTTCATTTACTAACCAAGAAAGGTGGTCATCTACCACATTCTAGGATCCTTTCTTGTCTTTGATGACAATATCAAACTCCAGGAGCAACAAAACCCACCTTATCAACCTTGGTTTTGAGTCTGCTTTAGTGAAAAGATGTCTGATGGTTGCATGATCTATGACGATAAGAACCTTGGACCCCACAAGATAGGATTGGAATTTTTCCAAGGCCTAGACGATGGCCAACATTTCCTTCTTAGTAGTCGCATAATTCATTTGTGCTTTGTTCATGACTTTGCTGGCATAATATATGGCATGAAATACTTTGTCTTGCCGTTTTCCTAGTACTGCACCCACAGCATATTCGTTGCATCACTCATCAACTCGAACTCCTTGCTCTAGTCAGGTGCAACCATTATTGGGGCTGATACCAGTTTCTCCTTCAAAGTCTGAAAGGCTTCAAGGCATTCCCCATCAAATTTGAAGACGACATCCTTATTTAGCAAGTTGCTCAATGGCCTGGCTATCTAGGAGAAGTCCTTGATGAATCTTCTGTTGAAACCTGTATGTCCTAGAAAGCTTCTGATACCCTTGGCATTTACTGGTGGTGGTAACTTTTCAATGACATCAATTTTTGCTTTATCCACCTCAATGCCTCGGGTTGAAATTTTATGGCCCAAGTCTATCCCCTCTCAAACCATGAAGTGACACTTCTCCCAATTCAATACCAGATTGGTCTTGACACATCTTTGTAGCACCATCTCTAAATTCGCCGGGCAGCAATCATAGGAAGGACCGAAAACTGAGAAGTTGTCCATGAAGACTTCTATGCACTTCTCTATCATGTCAGCAAAGATGGCTAGCATGCACCTTTGGAAAGTGGCAGGTGCGTTACATAACCCAAATGGCATCCTTCTGTAGGCAAAGACACCAAAAGGGCATGTAAAAGCTATATTCTCTTGGTCCTTGGGATCAACTACAATTTGATTATATCCTGAGTACCTATCCAAGAAGCAGTAGAAGGACTATCTTGCTAACCGCTCCAGCATCTGATCCATGAAAGGCAAGGGAAAATGATCTTTCGTGGTTGCTTCATTAAGCTTCCGGTAGTCAATGCACATCCTCCATCCAGTGATAGTTCGAGTAGGGATCAAATCATTTTTCTCATTGTGAATGACTGTCATACCTCCCTTCTTTGGCACCACCTGAACTGGACTCACCCAAGCACTGTTAGAAATATGGTAGATGAGTCCAGCCTCAAGTAGCTTAAGGACTTCCTTCCATACTTCTTCCTTCATGGATGGATTGAGTCTTCTTTGTGGTTGCCTTACTGGTCTGTACTTCTCCTCCATCATGATCCGATGCATGCAATAGGTGAGACTGATTCATTTGAGATCTGAGATGTGCCACCCAATAGCCTCCTTGTGCTTCTTGAGAACTTCCATCAACCGTGCTTCTTCTTTTGCTGAGAGGTTGTTGCTGATTACAACTGGCATGAGGTCGTTCCCTTCTAGAAAGGCATACTTCAGGTGTGTGGGTAGGGTCTTCAACTCCAATTTTGTCTTTTCTGGAGGGTTGTCCTCCTTTAGGGCTTCAACAATATCTTTCCCTACATGAATCACTTTGAGCTGCTCCAAGTCTTCTAGACAAGCCTCCAAATCTTTTTCCTCCTCATTGGTCAGGCAATCAACTGCGTTTATTAGAGCCTTTTCCAATGGCGAGCGAGTAGTCAGGTGTTGCATGGCATGGTCAGGCTCTTGCTTAACTGCCTCCACCCTGAAGCATGGCTTGTTAGTGCTAGGATGTTTGATTGCTTCAAACAGGTTGAAGGTGACCTTTTGATCATCCACGCTTAGCTCTAAGTTTCTGTTCCCCATGTCCACCACACATTTGGCGATCAACATGAATGGTCTCCCCAGAATTAGGAGAATTTCTTCATTTTCCTCTATGTCCATGATCACGAAGTCCACTGGAAAGGTAAAGTGGCAGACCTTGACTAGAATGTCTTCTACTACTCCAAATGGTCTGGTGATGGAGCAGTCTGCCAGCTGGAGTGTCATCCTAATGGGGTCAATTTTTAGGTTCCCTATTCTCTTGCACATGGAAAGCGACATTAGATTGATACTTTCTCCTAAATTAATAAGAGCCTTACCTATAGATACATCCCCAATAGAATAGGGGATGGTAACACTTCCTGGATCTTTAAACTTAGGAGGCAACTTCTGAATCACCACACTACAATTGCCTCCTCCTAAAATGGTTTCACTATTGATGTATTTTCCCTTCTTAGTGAGGAAGTCCTTTAAAAACTTTGAGTATAATGACATCTATTGTAAGGCCTCTCCAAAAGGGATAATAATCTTTAGCCTTTTGAATATGTTAAGGAATCGCTTGAAGTAGCGCTCCTTGTCCTTCTTTGATGGCACCAGAGGGTACGGTGCCTCCTTTAGCACAACTGGTGGCATTTCTCTCCTGGCTTCCCAGGCTAGTTGACTCTTGGTCTTCGGTGCTGAGACCTTGTCATTGTTCTCTTCCTCATCAGCATCTTCTTCTTCCTCTGTGCTAGCATGTTGCAACACTTTATCAGTTTCTTTACCCTCTTGCTTTTGGCTTTTGGTGACAACTGCCTTGCATTCTTCCTTTGGATTTTTCTCAGTGTTGGCCCCAAAGGTTCTAGTAGGTCTTTCAGCTATTTTTTGGGCTAATTGGCCCATTTGAACCTCCAAATTTCTGATTGCTGCTTTAGTGCTTTTTTGATGTGACTCGGTTATCTTCTGATATGACTCAGTCCTCTGCATGAACTATACCAGCAATTCTTCCAGCTTAGTGGGTTTCTCCTGACGACTTAGCTCTTGGATAGGAGGCTGATGAGATGGACCTCCTTGATTAAAATTATTCCCTAGATAAGATCTTCAATCTTGGCCCTGCAAAAAATTACCTCTTTGATAAAAGCCCAGTGGTCCGCCTTGATGGAATCCCTGACCATTTTGATTTCTCATGTAGTTGACCTCATTAGCTATGTCATTTTGAACCATGCATGTGCTTGACTCATGACCACCTCCATAAATGTTGCATCCTACAATTTGTATGACTGATGGAGGTTGCACTACATGTAGTTGTTGGGGAAGATTACTCAGAGTTTTTGTGAGGGTCTCCAAGGTCTTGGCTAGAAGCTTATTTTGAGACAACATAGAATCTTGAGAAGTGAGCTCAAGAAGGCTTTTCTTTGTAGGTATGCGGGTTCGATCATGGAGGATGGCGTGGTCACTGGCTGCCATATTCTCTATTAGCTCCATGGCTTCTTCTGGGGTTTTTAGCTTGATCTTCCCACCGACTGAGGCATCAAGCAGCTACTTGGACTGAGGTCACAAGCCGTCAATGAAAATGTTGAGCTGGACTGGCTCGCTAAACCCATCTGTGGGAGTCTTCCGAAGTAATCCATGGAAGTGGTCAAGTGCTTCACTCAACGATTCATTAGGGTGTTTGTGGAATGATGAGATTTCCACCTTACCCTTTGCAGTCTTAGATTCCAAATAGTATTTCTTCAGGAACTTTTCCACCACCTCGTCCCATGTCCGTAGGCTATTCCCCTTGAATGAGTGAAGCCATCTTTTTGCTTCACCAACCAAGGAGAAAAAGAATAAATTGAGGCGAATAATGTCTTTTGGAACTCCTGCTATCTTCATTGTGTTGCAGATCTCGATGTATATGGCTAGATGTGCGTATGGATCTTCACTTGGTAGGCCGTGAAATAGATTCCCCTGAATCAGTTGGATGGGGGAATGTGGGTATGAGATGTTGGCTACCTGCACATTTGGTCTAGCAATGCTAGTGAAGTATTGAGGTATGGTGGAGCTAGAGTAGTCCTCTAGCGTCATCCTCTATGGATGGTCTTTTGCCATGATGCATTCTTTAGAGAAGGGATGAGGACTTGTAGCAAAAGAGGGAGCGGGTAGTTTGGATGATAAAAGTCCTCCCTCTTCCTGATTACTTTGCACTTCTAGTTGTTCCCTTTTTTTTCTTGTGGCGGTTTTCTTTCTGCAAGTTGCTTCAATCTCTAGGTCCAAGGGAACAAGGTTGTTTCCTCGCATACACAAAAGAGAACACTACCGTGCAGGTTATCACAAAATAAAATTTAAACTTATTTTTTATTTTTTTAAAAAAAGAATAAAATAAGAATGAATAAAGAAAAATTTAAAATATTTTTTTTGAAAAATAAAATAAAGCAACTAAAAAAAATTAATAGATAAAACAAAATTTAAATAAAATAAATAAAAAATAATTGCTCTCAAATTGGGATTTGTAACAACCAAGTACGAAAATCAAAGTCCTTGGCAACGATGCCAAAAACTTGTTAACGGATTGACAAGTGTACAAATTTTATCGCAAGTAGTAAAGATTAAAATGGAAGTTCAAGTGTTGAATCCATGGGGACTCTGGTTGTACTTAAGTGATGCAAACCCAATTATAAAGCAATGAAAAAAAAGAGAAGAAGACAGAGACAATAAATTGTAAATGTGAAATTTGAAGCAAAAAGGGCAAAAGGAAAAGATAACAAGAAAATTAAACAATAGCTTAAATGCAAAAGATGAGTTCAAAATATGATAACGTTGGGGCCTAGCATGCCTAACTACCTTTGATGCAATATTAATGATTTTCTCTATTAAATGCTTTCCCAATTTCCACCCACATCTACTAATTTTCTCAACCCGGATCCCTCACGATGAAGTGCCTAATTTACGTATTCTCTCTCCCAAATCCCTTTGCAAAACTGGAATAATAAACTACATTTAGTATAAAGATGTATACAGAGGCACAACAAATTAACTCTATCCTTAGAAATGCAATGTTGAGATGCCCTTTCCCAGTTCTTTAGACATTACCATTTCCCAATGAATAACCCCTAAAAACAAATACATGGATGACCAAACCATACAATAACAATGAAAAACAGGAGATAACAATAGAAATTGAAATTACATTAATAAATAAGAAGAGTAGTTACATTACAAGGGGGCTTTGGCAACTAGGCTCCAACTGAGGGGGTTCAGCCTCTCATAGTCATGAGAGGCTTTACACTTCAAAGGCTAATAGAAGATGGTGATAGATGACTAGTAACAAGCCAAAAGGGGGAATGACTAAGAAGGAGGATTTCCCCTAAGGGAGAGGCTCAAGATTTTGGATTTCTGCACTGGAGGGCTCTAAAACTTGATGTGTCTTTTCCTTCTGCTTCCTTTTCCTTTTATAGGCCTAAGGTAGCCTACTGTTCACGCTGACCTCGCGTTGAGCGCGTCTCTGTGTGCTAAGTGTTCGCACTCTGGGATACTACTTGTATGTGTGGATGCAAAATCTACCGGCAAGTGCACCGGGTCGTCAAGTAAATAATTAAAACAGTGTGAACCGAGTATCGAACTCGGGGAACTTGTTCAATTGATAAAGGTTTGTTCAATAAGCAGGCATTTGCAAATAGAAATCATGATTATGAATAAAAGTAAAAGTATATTCTATTCTAATTACAAAGCAATAAACGTGAGCAAGTAAGTGTGAAAACATATATCTAAAGGTGTTGGGTCCTCTTACAGAGAAAATTGATGCAATTAAGGATGTTTCTCTAATTAAAGATATTTCTATGTTCTATGCTGAAGGCTCAAGTACTAAACACTGATGTCTCCTAAGTTTAGCCTAATTCTAATTGAACTTCGTTCGCAGATGTCTCTTGTTGAACTTAGCTTAATTGAACAGTTTTATGATCACAGCATAATATAAACTAAATTACCGCACTCCGTGTCCAGGCATACGGTAACCTAATCCTGCTCTATCAAGTTCTAAGGAGACAATACATCTTTCAATGCTGAAGCCCCTAATAGTACACACATATGGGTGATCAAGTCACAAGCATGCAATAATAAAGTACTGATAGAAACAATGAACACATTAAACAACCTTAATAGGGAAAGAGTTTACATAAATTACTCAGCCAGAATCCCCAACTAAGGATTTATCCTTCCATAGCAAGGAAGCTCCTTTTACAATGAAGAAGAGGAATTAAGAGAAATTGCTTGGGTAACAAAAGGAGTGGGGATGTCTGCTCCACCTCTAGGAATCTCACAATCACTGAAAAACTCACAAATCTTCCTAAAAGATCAAAACTTGGCTTCTTTGCTTTGTTCTTTGCCTCTGTGTATTTCACTCTTCAAGCTCTTACGACTATTCAACACTCTCTCTCTCTCTCTTTTATGCTATTCTAGGCTTAAAAAGGCTCACTGACCTCGACATCGCGCTTAGCGCAAGTAAGTGAATTTTCGCTCAGCGCCAAATTCGCGCTAAGCCTGGAAGGTGACAGATGACTCACTGAGCGAGCTTATGATGCGCTGAGCGCGTACCTGCATGACAGATTTCCTTCCAGATTCCTCTTATCCGTAAGTGCGTTGATGCTTTGCTTAGCAGATGGCACTCGCTTAGCGAGACATCAACTTTAGCACTTCTTCAAAATAACTCCTTTTTGCCTGAAATTGAAGAGAAATTAACATTAATTCCATACACAAGGCTTCTACTGAGCACAGATAGAAACAAAGCAAAATTTATTTACAATCCTACAAAAAGAACCATAAATTGGGGAAAATATATACATTTTGTAAAAGTTTTCTATACAAAAGTTAGTCGTATAAGACGACTAACAAACTCCCCCAAATTTATAGTTTTGCTTGTCCTCAAGCAAAGAAAGAAAAGCTCACTTGTCCTCAAGTGACAAAATCACAGTGGCTATTCACAAGGTGTTTGCTCCAAAGAATTCAATCACATGAAATGAATGGCATACAATGCTTCAATCACAGCTTCTCAGAAGACATGCAACTTTTCAAAGATGTGAACATGATTATTAAGGAACACAACTGAAATAAGCTAGTAAAAGCGACAAATATCAAGAAAGGATCATTAACCAAAGCCTTACAGCTACTGTTTCACTCAAACACAAGTGTTTAGGCTTATTCAACAATCAACAACTAACACAAGTCTCAATCTTTGCAATTCATCTCATGCCATATAGTCAAGAACACACAAACTGAATCCGAAGGACTTTTCAAGGCTTGTAACAAGGCTGGGCTGCAATCAATTCATGGTTTTTCTAGGATGCAAAAGCTTAGGTTCTAAGAGAGCATTCATCCATAGATCAACCTTTTTCTTTTTATTCCAGCTCTATTACTTTCCTTTCCGCACTTAGCTTTTATTTTTCTTAAATAGCAGCACACACACTTTTATTTTATACTTACAATTTTTTTTAACACACTTGCTGCTTATTAGATGACTGTGTGTGTTGCTCTTTTCTTACCATTACAAGCTTTCACCCCATAATTCCCCCAAATTTGGGCAAATTTGCTTTGAACCAAAATTTCCTTTTATGAATGATGCTCTCCTACAACCTAAGACAAGGTAGAAGGAGATAAACTGTACAGGCTCCAGGTTCATTCAAACAATCATACTTTCAGCTCAAAATGGGTGCAAGGGATAAATCAATCATACACAAGGTAAGCTTTTTTAGCTAAGTGGCTATCTTCAATCGAAACATGGCCTTCATCATCTTCAATTTCATGCATTCATTCCATACTCAGAGATTCATGCAAAAATCAGTACTCAATGTTAGTCATTCTCTCACAATTAAAGATCACACTCTCATCGGGTTGCGGCTAATGCGTTCCTTCACAATCAACTTGACAAACTGACTAACATTTTTTGTCATGATCATAATTCCATGTTCTTTCTCTTCTAATGACTGCATGCTCATTCAAGGCATATGATCTATGCATTTCAATTCACTCACATCATACAATTGATCAATTCAAACCAATCACAAACATTGAATTCCAAAATCAAGTATCAACCACTAGATAATATAAATGCACTATTCAATCAAGCATTGTACAAGCTATCAACCAAAATAAAAACTATAAACTCAAATTTAAAAGCTAAAACATAAACATAAATCTAAAGACTGAAACATAAACATAAACATAAATCTAAAATATAAAATGTACTAAAGACATGATAATAGTAAAACTGTTCAAAAAACACGGAAATAAAAATCTTGATCATGTCAATGATCCTGTGCAGAGTCTGTGGCATGCTCATTCAGGTCGAATGTAGTAGTGCCTGATGGTGAATCCTGAGAAAGAGGCAGGTCTGGCACTGGTGCAAATGGCTCAAGCTGAGGAGATGATAGGTCCAACGCTGAAGAGGTAGACTATGGTGGAGGCTACAGAGTCACCTGTGGGGTAACTACTGCAACATCCTTCTGTGGAATGGCTAGACTAGTCTCAACAATGACAGGCTCCGATAGAATGGGCTCTGAGGCCTCTAGAATGTCATCCTCCTGACCTGGCTGAGGCTCTTGGGCTGCAGAGGCCTCACCCCCTCCTAAAGGAAAAGGCTAGACTCCTGGCCAGGCCACCTTCTGAACAAACTCCTCCAGGCTCATAAATGGCCGTTGCTGGACCACATCCTGCAAACTCTGCATAATCTGCAAACTCTGCATAATCAGGAGCTGGCCCTGGTGCAGGCTCTGCAGCATAGACATGAAAGGCTCTGAGCTCTGAGCGGAGGGACTAGGAAGAACTGGGGCTGCTGGAGCTGAAGGGAGAGCAGAAGTAGAGGGAGCAGAAGTAGGGGGAGCAGGGACAACGGAAGGAAATGGGGCCTCAGATCTTCTAGCCTTGGATTTTTATGTCCCTAGAAAAGTGACCGAAGGGTCATCCAGGATTTAGCAATTCTTCTTAATATAGGCCAAATTAATGGCGGGGTTGAGTGACTCGAAGGTAAGAGAATCTGAGGTGACTCCTCGGGCCTTGCACAAGGCAGTAATCAGGGCTGGAAATCCAAGCCGCGAGGAGTTGGACTGAGCAATGAGTGAAATTTGACTAGAAATAAGTGATCCTAAGTTCATGTTCATCTTCATTACAAGCCCGTAGACTAACCTGGCCCTATCCAGATTAAGATCAGAAGTATGGGATGTCGGGGCCAAGTTAGAATAAGATAGAACACTCTAGGTTTGGGCCAGAGTGGTAAGATCTTTCCTCAAGAGCTTCCACAGCAGACCTTTGGCATTAAGTGCAAATCCCCTCCCAGGGATACACAGCCGGGCTACAAGCTCCTGAGGATCAGGCCTCAGTCTAGCAAACTTGGAGTAAGAGGGCAAGCTCTCCCCTTGCTCCATGACCACTGGAGTTTCCAAAAAGGTGTTGAGGGAATCAACATCAAATTTTATTAGTGCCCTCAAACCCTAACTTGCTTTGGTTCTTTGTCCTCAGGGACATATAGGTTTGCATAGAATTCTTTAACAATTGCCACATCAATGCTTCCCTCAATCAAGTTGGTCAACTGTTTATGCCAGTTTCTTCTAATGAATTATCTTATGAAATCATCAAATTCAGTGATATGCAGCTTGACATTTCTTTCTGGCAGAATGTTCCTGGCAAGCACATTATCTGAGTAACGATCCCAAGCCTCCTGTGATATAAATCTTGATCTATCATAACCGGCCTGAGACACTGAAGCTATGGCTTTTCTCTTACGGGAAGCCATCTGCAATACAAAAGAATCAAAACATAACATTAGACAAGAATTTATTCAAATTAAAAAGCAGAAAATAAAACTGAAAATCAGACTGGGCGCTTAGCGCGCCTTAGGAAAATCTACTCATGCGCTAAGTGCGATAGCCACGCGCTTAGCGAGTGAACACAAATCCAATTTTTTCCAGCAGAATTGGCTCACTAAGCTCAATTCCATAAATTTTCAAAAGAGATAAGGATTTGCGCTTAATGAATAATTTTTTAATGAATTTCTTATTATCATAATATGCATTTCATGGAAGTGATTTGGGCATTCTCTTATTTGCTGAGCCATTTGCTAAATAGATATCCTGACATACATCATGTCCCGCCATTTGCAGACCTTTTGAGCCAAACGTTGACTTTTTGGCCATGACCTTAACCTAGGATTGAAATTTCCAACCTTACCCTAGGAAGAGAGAACAAAAGGATCTTCCCAGCGAAGCTTCTCTTACCTTGGGTTAGAGATGTTCGTCAAAAGAAAATAAAAAGAGAAAAAGAAAGAAAAAAAAGAGAGAAAGAAAAAGAATGAATCAATCAAGATTGAAGAAAAGCAAAAGAAAATAAAAAAAGAGGGGGGTTCTTTGAACCAAACAATGTTTGAACAATGTGCATACTTGTTGAAAGTGGAAAAATATAAGAGAAGGTCAATAATAGCTTGGTTAAAACCTGGGGGTGTGTAAAGTGATCACTTACGTTAGTTACAAACCAAATCTGTGTGTCTGCTCTTGCTCTGCGTCGAACCAAAGAGAAAAGGAAACAAGAAGGGGAAAGGCCCGAACAACCAAAGCCAAATTTCCTACCAAAATTCAACCTCATAAAGTCTTATTGATCCATGATGATTGTGCATATTATCTTTGATTTGATGGGAAAAGACTTGCAAAGTCAATCTACGACATATCTGTGGTTTGGAATTAAGATGAAACACTTGCCTGTGTGAGATTTTATACACCTTGAGTGGTTTTCCTCTATTCGGTTGGGCCCAATGTTTTTCTAATGTTCCTTTAGAAATGAAATGCTAATGTCTTAAAACTCATTTTGGGTTATGAGAAATTCTATCTGCATGCTTTCATTTCCCTTTAGCCACATTATTTTTCTTTCTTTAAAAATATATGTTGTTCTGATCGGTTTGGGGGTTTGCTTCTTTGCTAAGCGTGTTCACATTTTAGTGAAAGATTTCAAAGACTATCAGAGTCTTTTGTCTTGCAGAGACTACCAATGTCATCAGCCCTATACTTTTCAAAGACTATCAATGTCATCTGCCCTTTACTTTTCAAGACTATCAAAGTCTTCTTTACTTTTCCAAGACTATCACAATCTTCTTTACATTTCCCAGACTATTAGAGTCTTTTGCCTCCAAGACAATCAAAGTTTGTTGGCCTACAGAGACTATCAATGTCTTCTACTCTTTACATTTCAAAGACTTCAATGTCTTTTGTCAAGACTATCACAGTCTTCTTTACATTTCAAAAACTTCAATGTCTTTTGTCAAGACTATCACAATCTTCTTTACATTTCAAAGACATCAATGTCTATTGTCAAGACTATCACAATCTTCTTTACTTTTGAAAGACTTCAATGTCTTTTGTCAAGAATATCACAGTCTTCTTTACTTTTCCAAGACTATCAAAGTCTGTTGTCTTGCAGAGACTATCAATTTCTTTTGCTCTTTACATTCCAAAGACTTCAATGTCTTTTGTCAAGACTATCACAGTCTTCTTTACTTTTCTAAGACTATCAAAGTCTGTTGTCTTGCAGAGACTATTAATGTCTTCTGCTCTTTACATTTTCAAAGACTATCAGAGTCTTTTGTCGAGACTCCAATGTCTCCTTTACTTTTCAAGACTTCAAGGTCTTTTGTTTGATGTACTTGATACCTCTTACATTCTTTCTTTTGACAGGTTTCACTACTTGGGTTTTTTGCTAATAGTCGGTCGGATGGCAAGATCGCTAGGATGAAATTAGTGTCTATATCTTTACTTACCTTTTCATTTTCAATAAAAAGATAAGTAAAGAGGGGCAACTATCAGACCCTAATTTCATCTGGGGACGATCATTTGCTAACATTTTGATTCTTGCTAGCTGAATTGAGCTACTTGACACCAATTGTCGTGCAATCTGAAAGGTTTTTCAACATTTTGGAAAAGAATATGGAAAATACCCAAAAATGAGGGCAATAGGGTCATTTGGGAGTTTTTTCTGACCCCTGGCTCGCCCAGGCCAGCCTCTGCCTCACCTGGGCCCCCAAAAGACTTACTGGAATCTGTGCAAATCATCTACTTTTAGGGTTGTACCCTAATTCTGCACAAGACAGGCTTTAAATAGGCTTTGAATTTGCGACGTTGAGCTTAGCGCCACCCTCGCGCTAAGCACGAGTAAGTGGATTTGAGCTTAGCGCCAGTCATGCGCTGAGCTTAGCTGCAGACAACTGCTGTGCTTAGCGCACTAATCTCACGCTTAGCGTCCGACCTCGAAACTGATGCTCTGCCAGATTCTTCTATCGTGTTAAGCGCGTTGAAGCTGCGCTTAGCGGTGGATGCACGCTTGGCCCAGTGATGAGCTAAGCTCAACTGTCACTTTTAGCACTTCATGACTTAGCCTATTTTTCACCTGAAATTGCACATATTTCATCATTAAATCCAATGGAAATATTCTAGAGACAACTTTAATCATAAAACAATATTTATTTACAAAATAACCATAAATTGGGGAACTATACAAGTTTTGGAAAATGCTTTCTATACAAAAGTTAGTCGTATAAGACGAATAACAAACTCCCCCAAATTTACAATTTTGCTTGTCCTCAAGCAAAGAAAGAACAGTTCACTTGTGCTCAAGTGACAAGCTACAGTGGTCACTCAAAAATGGTGTTTGCTTCACAGAGAAATTCAACCATGTGAACTGAATATCATGGACTACTTCAATCAATTGATTTTCACAAACATGCAGCTTTTCATCACGATTTCCAGATAGAACCACATGGGTCTTCACCCCTTTCAGCCACATTGCCCCTTATAGGCTTCTAAGTTACCTAAAATCCTACATTGACTAACCCTAAAACTAATAACTTTAACCTAACAACATACAACTAAGAAAACAAAAAGTCATCTATCCTAAGGTTTGAAGAATGAAAAATGAAAATAGAAATGTGCTAACTTACTTGGATTATTTCTGAAATGAAGCAATGCAGATGCAGAGAAACAGTACACAAGAAGCAGAAAATACACAAGTGCTCAAGGTAAGAAGGTGCAGAGGTTTGGGTTCAAAGGTAACACCCAAAATGCCTCTGCCTTAGATTTTTAAAAACTGAAATTCGTATGATGTGCTTAGCGCATAGCTGCGCTTAGCGTGCCAACATGATGTTTGAGTTTAAAACCCAAGCGTTTAGCCTAGCCTCGCGCTAAGCCCAACTTGAAGTTGTAAAATCCCGTAAGCATCCGAGGCTTAGTGCGGCAGGCTACGCTTAGCGCTTTCTGCAACACCAAATTTTCTCGAATATGCACTTAGCCTGAGATGCGAGGCTTAGCGTACCATCAAGCTTTAACTTATAGAGAGTAGTTCAGGCTTAACGCAATAGGCGCGCTAAGCGCACTTCCAAGAATTCAAAACCCTAAGAGATTGATGCTTAGCGCTTTGTGGCCCACTAAGCCCAACTTAAAAACTCAAGTTACAGAATTGATCTGGGGCTTAGCGCAGGATAGCGCACTTAGTGCTGCTATAATAAAATTTTTCCCGAGATGAAATGGCGCTTAGTGCATCATCCATGCTAAGCCCACTAGTTAAAGTTCAATTATTGCAACGATGTGGGGCTTAGCGCAGTGATGTGCGCTTAGCTAATCTATTCAACCAAACAATCAGGGGTATATGCACTTAGCGCGAGTAAGCTCGGCTTAGCGCGTGAAGACTGAGCGCTTAACGCAAGGTCTGCGCTTAGCGGATAGAGAATTGCAAAAAAAAAAAAAATATTTCTAAGTCTTTATTCTGTCTATCTCTTCACACAAGCTTAAAACCCGTTGTTCATTACTAAACAAGCTGAAATTAATCACAATCACAAGCAAGAAATAAGAATGAAAAGTAGGAAAGGGAAAGAAAAGCTGGGTTGCCTCCCAGTAAGCGCTCTTTTAACGTCACTAGCTTGATGCATTGTCCTGTTATCCAGGATCCAAAAGAGTTCCTACTTCAAGGACCTTCTTCTCAGGTCTCTTTTCCTCCATCACATGCACTTTAAAACAGACATTTTGGCTTGGTGGATCTTTGTCCTCATGGAACAAATCAAAGCTGATCTTCTGATCTTCTATGCCCATCTGCAATATCTTCTTCCCTATGTCCACCATGGAACTTGCAGTAGACATGAATGGGCGGCCAAGAATGAGAGGAATGTCAGCATCCTCTTCTATATCTATGACAATGAAATCAGCTAGAAATATAAGGTGTTTAACCTTCACTAAAACATCTTCAATGACTCCATATGGCCTTGTAATGGAGAGGTTAGCTAACTGGAGGGTCATGTGTGTAGGCATTATCTCTATCTCTCCAAGTCGCCGGCACATGGAAAAAGGCATTAAATTGATACTAGCTCCCATGTCTATGAGAGCTTTGGCTACAGCAACCTCACCAATAGAACACGTTATCGTGACAACTCCAGGATCTTTGTGCTTGGGTGGAAGAATGCATTGAATCACAACACTGCAATTACCTTCCACAACAATTTTGTCACTATGGATGTACCGATTCTTCTTAGTTAGCATATCCTTCAAAAATTTGGCATAGAGGGGCATTTGCTAAAGTGCTTCTCCAAATGGCAAAGTAATTTCCAGTTTCTTGAAGATATCAAGAAATCTGGCCAAATGTCGCTCTTTATCTTTCCAGGAGGGTACAAATGGATAAGGTACCTCCTTGCATTCAGTAAGAGTAGCCTCTTTCTTCTTTTCTATGTTAGCCTCACTCTTGTCCTTCTTCTTTTCAGTCTCAACAACCTTCTCTTTTTGTTTTTCATTTTTCAACCTTTTTTTTCTTTTTCTTGTTTTTCGTTTGTTTCTTCTTGTTTTTCTTTTTCTTCCTTCTTCTTTATTTTCTCTTGACAATCTCTTATTGGCGTCTCTCCTTCACCATCTTCTGCTTCCTCAAAAATTTCTTCAAGTTCAACTAAATCATCAACCGGTTCTAGTGCCAATTCATCAGCCAGCTGTTGTTTCAATCCCTCCACCTTCTGATCAGCTTTACTTTCCTCCACTTGTATCGCCATTTTGCTTCTAGTCATTGTTCGCTTCCAGAAAGTGCACTGGATCGCACAAGTAGTATAAAACAGTAAGAATCGAGTATCAAACTCTCGGGGAACTTGTGCTACTTGGTGTTGCAAACTACCCTTCGGAAAGTGCGCGGAGTCGCCACCAACGTTTATTCGAGGAAAATGTCAGAAAAATCGGAAAGGTGTGGTCTACGAACATTAAGTGTGAAAGGTTCAGGAGTTGTTTTTACGCACGGGGAAGGTATTAGCACCCCACGCATCCATCACAAAGGACGACAGCCTTTAACCAAGTGTGCAATATCATGTCTTCGATATGTTTTATTTTCCCCTTTTTATGTTTTTATGTTTTTTTTTTTGTATTTTTTATCTTTTTGTGTTCGACAAGGGTGTTTCCCTTGCTCCTACGTATCCTCAATTGCGATGAGGAAATCAGACCTACGTAGTTCTTTAAGAACTAAACATTGGTTAAGTTGTTTTGATATTTTTCCGTAAGATCAATTTTAACCACGCAAAAGTCGTTTAAGGCGTTGGACCATTAAACGATCTTTTGATTCTTTTGAAAGGAGAGAAAGGTTAAGGCGTTGGACCATTAACGATCTCTTGTTTTTGAAAGTGTCATACCCTAATTTCGTGCGGGGACCATTGTTTGATAGCCTGCAACCTTTGCTTGACCGCTTCGAGGTACTTAACAAACATTGTTAGGTAATCTGAGAAGTTTCGCTGCATGCTAGAAGTCGAAAGGGAGCATTGTTGCGCAATCCGTAAAGTTCTGCAACATTCCAGAGGTCAAAAAAGGGATTATTGCACAATCCATAAAGTTTCGCGACATTACAGAAAGAAAATAAGTGTCGTTACGTAACGTTACGGACAAAGAATTAGCAAAAAAAGCAAAAGGGGTGTGTATTTAGTAAAAAGGGGTGTGCAAATAGCAACCAGGCCCACTTGGGCCTTCCGGTGCGGTGCCTTCTGGTGGAAGCAACCCAGCTCGCCTGGGCGGCAACCACCTCCCTCTTTTACCCTATAAATAGGGGAAAGAGGGTAGAGTAATTTCGTTCAGCCCTTCTAGTATTTAAGATTCTCTTGAAATTAGTGAGAAAAATTGTTTTAGGGAAGAAAATCCATGTCGAGACGCTTCCGTAACGCTTCCGAGACGTTTCCGTGAGCGATTTCGTGAAGATTCTTCACCGTTCTTCATCGTTCTTCGTTTGTTCTTCGGTCTTCAACCGGTAAGTTCCCGAAATTGAACCTTTCAATTCATTCTATGTACCCCTAGTGGTCCCCACCTGTTTCGCGTGCTTTTATTTTCATTTCGTTTGTTTTCCATACCCCCTTTTGATGTGCTTTAACCATTTATTTAAGCATTTTTTTGCCTAATCAATAATAAAATGAATTTCCACTGATCATTTGAGTTGTAATATCGTTTAATCTCTGTTAAAATAAAATCCAACCGATCTTTCACGTCGTAACCACGTTTAAAACCAAAAGAGGCAAAATATTAATAAAATAATCAATATATCTGAATAAAATAATAAAAAAAATCAATCGGACGCTTTTCTTTGGGATTTTTCTTAATTGAATTGACTAATAACCAAAGTGAAACCAAGGCTAAAATCAACTCACAAGTTAAGCTTTGTCCATAAAAATCACCTAAAAGCCGTTTTAAGGTCCAACGCCTTAAATGGTCCTCTTTGCTTTTATTGGTTAATGTGGACTTTCGAAAGCCTAGAGTCAACATGTAACTTTGTCACTACTTTCAAAAACCAAGAGATCATTAATGGTCCAATGCCTTAATGTTTCTCTCCCTTCAAAAGAATCAAAAGGTCGTTCAAATGGTCCAACGCCTTAAACGAATTTTTGTTTGGTCACAATATATCTTGCAAAAAAGGATAAAAACAACATAACCAACGAAGAACTACGTAGGTCTGATTTCCTTACCACAATTGAGGAATACGTAGGAGCAAGGGAAACACTCTTGTCGACCACAAAAAGATAAAAAATACAAAAAGGCATAAAAAGACATAAAAACGTAAAAGGGAAAATAAAACAAATTGAAGTCATATTTGCACACTTGATTAAAGGTTGTCGTCCCTTGTGACGGACGCATGGGGTGCTAATACCTTCCCCGTGCGTAAATACAACTCCCGAACCTTTCACACCTTTTCCGGTTATTTCGACGTTTTCCTTGAATAAACGTTGGTGGCGACTCTGTGCATTTTCCTCCCATGGAAGACGCACCCGTGAGCCCTCGCATCGCCCTCCCGCCGAAGGATAGGTTGCGACAGTTGGCGACTCCACTGGGGACTGTTTTTAGAGAGTTAGACCAATCAATTAGTGTGCATTCCTTAGCATGACTTCTCCTTTGTTCTTTTTTTCTTTATTTTTTCCTTATGTTCTTGTTATATAACTCTTTGATGCTTTTAGTGTGTTTTTTGAAAGGTATGCATGAGATAGATATTTATTCATTTGATGCACACAAACACCAACACTATTTGTACACACGGTGAGTTGAAAAGGGGCCCTATACCCGGGTCCATGGGAACATAAGGAGTGGAGGTGAATCTGTGGTCATGCTAGGCCTCCGACTTGCTTGATAACAGTGAACCCTCATCTAGAGTTTTTCTCTTTGATAACATATTGTTGTTGGTAGTCCCTACTACCACAATATGTTTTTCGAAAGGGATGATACCTCTAGAAACCATCAAAAGAGATATGACCACCTTGGGAATTATCACTAAAAGCCTCTTAGTTCCTCCCGTTTAGGTCCCTAAAATAGGAGCACATAGCAAACACGCTGCGTGCCTTTTTTAAACATTGCCATGCATGTAGTTTAAAAATGTCATGTACGCCTTTGCTGTATGATTATTTGTGGATATTGTCATACTATGTACATCCTCGTGTTGTGCCTTTTTCGCATCCGCATCATGCATGGGTTGCGTCTTGATCCCCTCACTTTGTCACGAACCGACGGAGGGTTCGTGTCGCCTTCTTAAATGCATACATCAGGAGCCATGCTGCCCGAATGTTGTATCTAAGAAGAGGACAATCTCCTGGGCTCCCATATTCATAAAATGCATCTGTGTCATATGCATTTCTTCATGCATTCATCCATTCCACCCATGATAGATGTCGGAGTCTTGATTTGCACTGGGTTTTGTTTCACTTTAGTAAAACATGGGATCGAGTCAGGCGCCTTTGCTTAAAAAGAGGTTCTATCAAGTCAAGGTCAAGAGCCTAGGAGTCACCAGTCTGAAAGAGTTAGGACAGTTGATGGGTTAGCTCCAGCGACAAGCTTCTCGCAAAGCTTACGGTAAGATCTGGGACCTAGCCATGGCATAGGTCTCCACAGAGGCCATTGCCTCCCTCGCCCAATATTATGACCAGTTGTTGAGGTGCTTCACCTTTGGGGACTTCCAACTATCACCCACGGTGGAAGAGTTTGAAGAAATCCTGGGATGCCCTCTGGGAGGAAGGAAACCATACCTCTTCTCGGGATTCTATCCCTCTTTAGCTAGAATTTCTAAGATAGTCCAAATCTCGACGCAGGAATTAGACCACAGAAAGCAAGTCGAAAATGGGGTGGTTGGAGTACCAAGGAAATGTTTGGAAGCAAAAGCAAGAGTCTTGGCAGGTAAAGGCGAATGGGCCCCAATCATGGACATCCTCACACTTTTGATCTTCGGAGGAGTCCTCTTTCCAAATATGGATGGGTTGATGGACATCCCCGCTAGAAGGCCACCGCTCATGCACAGAGAAAAAAGAGGCAAGTTGGGACCGACTCTTTGCAAGCAAAGAAGGAGCGTCTGCCAACTGGTTCCCCTAATGGAAAGAAGGAAGAACCGGAATTCTTATTTTGTGCGGAGGATTTCCAAATGTTCCCTTGATGGGGACAAGGGGTTGCATTAATTACAATCTCGTCCTCGCTATAAGACAACTTGGCTACCCTATGAGAGGGGCACCACTAGAGGAAGACCTCACACCTATTATTGCACGAGGTTTCAATAGCACCAATGCGGAGGCACTTCAGAAGGTCCGCAAGGCATGGGAGATGGGGCAAAATAAGGACAAGGAACTCAGAGGCAGTAGCAACGGGCCCTTCGATGGCTACCATAGGTGGTTGAAAGCCTACACGCAAGGTCTGGATTGGCTACCGAATTTGAGAACCACTAAGGGGGTGGAAGTTGAAGCTCCGAAGGAGGACGAAGAGGTGCAGGCCCTCAGGACAGAACTCGAGAAAGCCCAAACAGTCAAAGAAAAGTTCAAATCAGCAGCTCTTAGGATTCAAAAGGAGAATGCCGAACTGAGAGACGTAAATATAGCCACCACCGAGGCCTTGGAACAAGAGACCAAAAGGGCCCGTAGGGAAGAACATGGCCGGAACAAATTCCGAGGGGCTCTATGGGGCAGTAACAGCGAGCTTAAGCTTCGGAAAGAGGAAAGTAACCAATCACGAGTAGACAGTTTGATCTTGAAGGATGAATTAAGGATTTGCCTAAGGTCCAAGAGAAGCTTGTCTCAGCGGTTATGCGAGACCGAGACCAACATGTTAGCCATCCTCACGAACCCTTCTTTAGTGGACGTAGTGGTGGAAGAGACTTCCTTACTCCACCCTACTCTTCCTCCACCATGACTTAGGGAGTTTTTCTTTTCCTATCTCCTTCTTTGCTTTTATTACACTTGTCTGATTCTCTTTGATGATTTAATTGTTTTTAATCTTTTAATTGTGCTACATTGAGGACAATGTGTTGTTTAAGTATGGGGGGAGGGGGGGGGAGTGTTCTTTGGTTTTGCTAGTTTTGTTGGTTTTGTTAATTTGTTAGTTGTGTTAATTTGTTAATGTTGTTAGTTTCGTCGGATTTTCAGTTTAATATTTTGGGTCAATTTTGTGTGCACGTACGACTTTGCATGTTTTTCTTTGAATTATAGGATATGTTCAAGAAATGGGTAATTGTTTTGAAAATAAAAGTTCTTGACATTTTGTGACTTGAAATCCTTGATTCTTCTCTACATGTCATGATAGTTTTGAAAGCTCAATTTGAAAGTGATGATTTTACCTTTGTGAGAATTTGAGCCATCCATCATTATAATCATTTGGTGTGTTTTGCCCCATTGATTGCTTGCACAATAGCCTTGGCTTGATTCTTGTTGATGCGTCCTAATTCACATGCATATTTGGAAATGATTAAGGCAATTTTGTTCTTATAAGCTTCTAGCCAAATGGACTTACCTTGAATTAATTCCTTTGATAGCCCTTTTGAGCCTTGTTTCCCTTTCCTTGTTTTGAAGCTCACTACAAGCCTTAAGTGAAAAACCATGATATTACCATATCCTTAAGGAATTTTGGAGCTTTGGAATTGTTTTGGGAATAAGTGTGGGGAGTTTTTGTTTCATTGGACAACTTGTTTTGTTGGCTATGCTTCATGATGTATTTTGGGCCATACTTGATGTACATTGTATATTGGTTAAATGTTGGACATGCTGAATGAAATGTTGTTTCTCAAAGGCTAAAAAAAAAAAAAAAAAAAAAAATTCGAAAAAAAAAATTTTGAAAAAAAAAAGAAGAAAAAAACAACAAAAAAAAGAAAAGCAATAAAGTTGAGTGAATAAGATCTTAAATGGCACAAGAATGATGAAACTCTTGGTTCTACTCTTCAGGTTTAATTTTTATCTTTACTTCTTTTTATTTTCTTATTTTTTTTAATATGCACTTATTCCCCTTTGCTCCTCTATTCCTTTGGGATTTAGCCACTTATTCCATATTTCTCCATACCTTGTCCTTGGCCCCATTACAACCTTAAAAGACCTTTTGATCCTCATGTGCTTGTGTTTATGGGTTGATTGTCAATTTTAGAATCTTGCCAAGTTTATGTGGTGTTTGCTTTCATGGGTGCTTTGAGGGTAAATAGTAGCCTAGACACTTGAGAGATAGAGTGTATATCTTGTGAGGCTTTATCACTTTTCATTCTTGAGCTGATTAACTATTTTGCCATGATTGGGTTGCTTGGATGATTTTCATGAATGTCTTGACTTTTTGGATCTCCTTATGTTAGATGTTACCCATTCCTTTTATTCCTTGATGTTCATTGAGAAATATGTGAATGTTTTTGTTTGTCTCCCTCTGATATCCTTGGATTTTGTTCTTTGTTTCATTTTGCCTAGGAGTGCAAAAGGCTAAGTATGGGGGGTTTTGATGTGCCATCATTTTCTTCTATTTTCTAAACCCTTTTTGCACCATTTTAATTATTGATTGGTCTTAATTGTCAATTAATTAGGCAGTTTTATTATTTGGGCCCATTCAGCTAATTTGATGTTTTTAATCTAATTTCAGGAATTAATGAAGCATTGGGCTTGAATCTAGCATTGGGCTTGAATCTAGAATTGGGCTTGGACTTGAAGAGGGCAGACTAATTTATTCTATAAAATTAGATCTTATCTTATCTAGATATTATTTAGATTTGATCTCATCTAGATATTATTTCATCTAGATCTTATCTTATCTTATCTTATCTAGATTTGATTTGATTTTACTTATGGGCTTGGATTTAAAACATATTTGTAAGCTTTGGGGCTGAAAAAAACTATATAACAGCACCAAGGTTCTAGTTTAGGGACGCCCTCTCTCCCTCGCGGGAGACTCTCTCTCTCTCCTCTCTCTCTTCTATTTTTCATTTTTAGTTTTAGTCTCTCTTCTCTTTCTCTTTTATTTTCGTTTTTTTTTCAATTCCAGTTCAGACTTTTAGTTTTATCAATAAAATTTCATTCTCTATTTGATTAATGGAAGGCTAAGTCCGCAGCGTTGTTTTCCCTTGAGGATCAAGCACAGTTCTCTTTGAGGTTCTATTATTACTGTTAAATTCTGTTTAGTTTTTCCTCTTCACTAATTACTTTGAATTTGTTGCTTTTAATTCATGCATGCTTAGTGCTTGATTAATTGTCTCTGCGCTTAATTTACGTTCAAGCTTAATGATCGTTTATGAGTAATTGGTGTATGTGATGCTTAATCACATAATGAATGCCTTATGTTGAATTTCGCTTAGTAATTTAATTTAGGGTTGGATTAAGTGGTTAAACTGATAAAGGATAAACTCTCGTAATCTAGGATAAGAGACTTGCTTGTGAATCAAGGGGAAGCAACGTGTTTTAATTCTGATATTTTCTAATTCACATATATTCGCTGTTTAATTTACAAAAGCAAACAACCCCCCCCCCCCCCCCCCATCGTTACTGTTACTGTTACTGCAAGTATATTATGAACATTTGGCTTGTCACTGCTCGTTGGGAAACGACCTAGGATCACTTCCTAGTTACTACATTTTAATGTTTATTTGATTCGGGTACGGCCTCGATCAATAGACTTGATGACCCATATAATTAGGAATCGCTAAGAAGTTTGTATTATCACTCAGATCTTGAATAGTTATAACTTTCAGAATAAAATGAGTTTATCCTGCATTTTTACCCCAAAATCAGTGCAAATCAAATCACTCCCACATTTTATCTCTAGGATACATTCATTTTTTTTACGTACTCCTCACGTTTGTTTTTTTAGGAAAAACGCCATAACTAAGAGTGCCCCATGACATCCCTATCACACCAGATCCAAATCTAGGATGATGACTGACCAAGAGGAAGTACAGGAACAGATGAAAGCCGACATGTCGACTTTGAAAGAGCAAATGGCTTCCATGATGGATGCCATGCTAGGAATGAGACAACTAATGGAGAATAACGCGGCCACCGCCGCCGTTGTTAGTTCGGCTGTCGAAGCAGACCCAACTCTCCCAACTACCGCGCACCAATCCCAAACATGGTAGGACGAGAAAGAATCACACTGGGGCACATCAGCAACCCCCATCCGGGATACAACTGAGTGGCTTACCGTTATGGATTACCACCTAATTACACACCACTAGTCATACATGATGACGCGGGTTATGTCCCTCCCCCCATCCTTGAAGGGGAGCCTCCTCGACAGTCGGACGAGGTCCAGGAGGATCGTCGAGAGCATGCCCAGGGAGACATCGATTCCTACTCCCCGTTCCCCGTCGAGGGGTCGGCACCCAATGCACTACCTCCGCCCAACCTCACGGGAGAACCTTGAAACCACCCAATACAGCCAATATTTTTGTCCGCAGGAGGGCCACCCCTGGCAGCAGAAGAAAAGAGGAAACTCAATCTCATCGAAGAGAGATTGAGGGCTGTTGAAGGCTTTGGCGACTATCCGTTCACGGACATAACTGATCTTTGCTTAGTGTCGGACGTCGTCATCCTCCTGAAATTCAAGGTACCTGATTTCAATAGGTACAAAGGGACGACTTGTCCTAAGAACCATCTTAAAATGTATTGTCACAAGATGTGGGCGTATTCCAGGGATGAGAAGTTGTTGATGCACTTCTTCCAATATAGCTTGGCTGGGGCAGCGGTCATCTGGTACACTAATCTAGAAGCTTCCCGCATCCGCACTTGGAAGGATCTGATTACCGCCTTCCTTAGGCAGTATCAGTACAACTCTGATATGGCTCCTGATCGGACTCAGCTGCAGAACATGGTTAAAAGGGAAAGAGAGTCCTTTAAAGAGTACGCTCAGTGTTGGAGGGACCTGGCAGCGCAAGTAGCCCCTCCCATGGTCGAAAAGGAAATGGTTACCATGATGGTAGACACCTTGCCTGTGTTTTACTATGAGAAATTAGTGGGCTACATGCTCTTCAGCATCGCAGACTTGGTATTCGCCGGGGAAAGGATCGAAGTGGGCTTGAAGAGAGGGAAGTTTGATTACATCTCCTCCACAGGTACCAATGCTAGGAGGATCGGAGCAGCTGGGGCAAAGAGGAAGGAAGGAGATACCCATGTTGTCACTTCAACGCCTGCATGGGTCAAGCTGCCGCAGATCTCCCACGGTACCCACCAATATGCGCAACATCACCCGAGCTTCTCAGCTCGTGCCAGAGACCCCTTCAACTCAGTGCCCATACAACCTAGGGCGCCCGCGCCTATCCAGAGGGAGGCCCTCCAAGCTCCGGCTCCAACCCCGACTCGCCCGGCCGGCAATGCCCACTTTGGTGTCGATTCCAACGCGATAAGGAACTTTCCCCCGAGGCCAACTCAAGAATTCACCCCGATCCCAATGACGTATGAAGACCTTTTGCCATCCCTCGTCGCCAGTCAGATGGCTGTGATATCTCCCGGAAGGATCCACCAGCCTCCTTTCCCAAAGTGGTATAACCCTAATGCAACCTGCGCATACCATGGGAGAACCCCGAGCCACTCAACCGAACAGTGCATGGCCTTCAAACGCAAGGTCCAAAGTTTGATAGAAGCCGGATGGCTGACGTTTCAAGAGGACTGGCCCAACGTAAAGACAAACCTGCTTGCCAATCATGGAGGGGGAGCTGTTAATGCCATCGAGTCGGGTAGGCCGCGCAGGTCCAAACCTTTGAAGGATGTGATGACCCCCAAAAGGTTTATCTACGAGGCCCTACAAAAAGGGGGCATAATTCCCCGCGGGGGGCATAAGAAAGATTCCTGTTTGATGCATCCCGATGCGCCACATAACATGGAAGCATGTTTAGCAGTAGGAGACCTATTGCAACAAATGATAGACCAAGGCCGGCTAGAAGTCGGCAATGAGAGGGGTGAAGAGCAGCACATATGCATGCAATCCACAGATGAGGAAGGTCTTAGAAAGCCTAAACCTTTGGTGAAGTCTAAAACCGAGGAGGAACACCTTGTCAACTTGTGGAAGTTGTTCGAAAGGCTTAGGAAGTATCGATTGAGGTTAAACCCCGCTAAGTGCACCTTCGGGGATAGAGGTGGACCCCGAAAAGGTGAAAGCCATCCTTGAAATGCTAGAATCATGTACCGAGAAGCAGGTCCGAGGTTTCCTGGGGCGTTTGAACTACATTGCCAGATTCATAT
Organism: Glycine soja; assembly: GCF_004193775.1. Classification (NCBI taxonomy): domain Eukaryota; kingdom Viridiplantae; phylum Streptophyta; class Magnoliopsida; order Fabales; family Fabaceae; genus Glycine; species Glycine soja. The sequence continues at coordinate 18,978,681 of NC_041003.1, read as the reverse complement.
CACAGCTCACCGCTATCTGTGAGCCGTTGTTCAAGCTCTTACGCAAGAACCAATCCATACGCTAGAACGAGGACTGTCAAGAGGCGTTTGGAAGAATCAAACAGTGCCTCATGAACCCTCCCGTGCTTATGCCGCCGGTTCCCAGAAGACCTCTCATCTTGTATATGACAATTTTGGACGAGTCAATGGGGTGTATGCTGGGGCAACATGACGAGTCTAGGAAAAGAGAGCGCGTCGTCTACTACTTGAGTAAGAAGTTCACAGCCTGTGAGATGAACTACTCCCTGCTGGAAAGAAAGTGTTGTGCTTTAGTCTGGGCATCCCACCGTCTAAGACAGTACATGATGAGCCATACCACCTGGTTGATATCCAAAATGGACCCGGTCAAGTACATCTTTGAGAAGCCTGCTCTGACAGGGCGGATCGCCCAGTGGAAGGTTTTGTTATCCGAGTTCGATATAGTCTATGTCACCCAAAAGGCAATAAAGGGAAGTGCCTTGGCGGATTATTTGGCTGAGCAGCCTCTCAACGACTATCAACCGATGCATCCCGAGTTCCCGGATGAGGACATCATGGCCTTGTTTGAGGAAAAACTAGACGAGGACAGGGACAAGTGGATCGTGTGGTTTGATGGAGCATCAAACGTTCTAGGCCATTGCGTTGGGGCAGCATTGGTCTCTTCGGACAATCATTGTATACCTTTCACAGCCAGGCTGGGGTTTGACTACACCAATAACATGGCTGAATATGAAGCATGCGCTCTGGGCGTCTAGGCAGCAATTGACTTCAACGTCAAGCTACTCAAGGTGTATGGAGACTCGGTGCTGGTGATTCACCAGTTGAGAGGGGAATGGGAAACTAGAGACCACAAGCTGATACCCTACAAGGCCTATATCATGGAATTGGCTGGTTTCTTTGATGAGATCTCCTTCCATCACGTTCCCCGAGAGGAAAATCAAATGGCGGATGCGCTTGCCACTTTAGCGTCCATGTTCGAGCTGACACCGCATGGAGACCTACCGTACATTGAGTTCAGGTGTCGTGGTAGACACGCACATTGTTGTCTGGTGGAAGAAGAGCGGGATGATAAGCCTTAGTATTTCGATATCAAGCGATACGTTGAAAGCAAAGAGTACCCATCAGAGGCTTCCAATAATGACAATAGGACTTTGAGGAGATTGGCGGTTGACTTCTTCTTGAGTGAAAGCATACTATACAAGAGAAACCATGACATGGTTCTACTACATTGCGTGAATGCTAAGGTAGCTGAGAGCATGCTGGGGGAGGTCCATGAGGGCTCTTTTGGTATGCACGCTAACGGGCATGCCATGGCTAGGAAGATCTTAAGGGCGGGTCACTATTGGCTCACCATGGAGAGCGATTGTTGTCTCCATGTGAGGAAGTGTCACAAATTCCAGACGTTTGCAGACAATGTCAACGCTCCGCCCTTGCCTCTGAATGTTTTGGTCGCACCATGGTCGTTTTCTATGTGGGGAATAGATGTGATTGGGGCTATAGAGCCCAAAGCTGCGAACGGACACTGTTTCATCCTAGTGGCGATCGATTACTTCACTAAGTGGGTCGAAGCCACGTCGTACGCTAGCGTCACCAGGAGTGTGGTGGTCAGGTTCATTAAGAGGGAGATTATTTGCCGGTATGGTTTGCCGAGGAAGATTATCATGGACAATGGCACCAACTTGAATAACAAGATGATGGGGGAAATGTGCGAGGAGTTTAAGATCCAACATCACAATTCCACACCCTACAGACCAAAGATGAACAGAGTAGTGGAGGCAACCAATAAGAATATCATTAAGAATCTTGGCGGAGTCCCGTCATTAAGAATCTTGGCGGAGTCCGGATTAAAGGAATCGAGGTGGGCTCAGGCACGTTTCGATCAGCTTAATCTCATAGAAGGCAAGCATTTGGCCGCCATGAGCCACAGGCGTTTATATCAGAAACGAGTGAAGAATGCTTTTGACAAGAAGGTACGCTCGCGCAGGTTCAGTGAAGGGGACTTGGTGTTGAAAAAAGTCTCCCAAGCTCTGAAAGACAATAGAGGAAAGTGGGCCCCGAACTACGAAGGGCCTTTCGTTGTAAAAAGGGATTTCTCCGGAGGGACCCTGGTGCTCGCCAACATGGATGTCGAGGAGCTACCCTCACCCGTGAACTCCGACGTTGTCAAGCGATACTACGCTTAAGATCTGGGGCAATTAAGGAAGTCGTTGCTTGTTTTTATTTTTGTGTGTTCTTCTTGGTTTCCCCCAGGGATTCATGTCCTCTGTAATTTTCTCATCGTAGTCTTTCAAAAGAACGTAGGGTTGAGGTTCCGATCCTCGCTTTGTGCTTTAAAAGATGTGTAGTATTTGATGACCTGAGCCTTTTCGCTCAGTCCATAGGATGCCCCGAGCGCTTAATTGAAGTTGAACCCAACAAGCTTTTGCTAAGATATTATTGCATTTGAAAACACACATGCATACACATACACATGCATATTTGTTATCTTGTGAAAAGGACAAGATCGTTTTAAGCAATAGTCAAATACCGAGCCAAATCCAAAACAGAGACGAATCGAGGTAAGCGGTAACGCGGCAACGATTTGCTGCGCAATGTCACTTCCTGCTTTCAGGTAGTTGGGGACAGGCACGAGTGGAGGCTAGGCCCATGATCAACAAATCGTCGTCCCACGTCCAGATCTGGACAAGCGAGAAGCGCTACTGGGAGGCAGCCTAGTATCCTTCAAATTCCTACTTATTATTGTTGTTGTTTCTTTAAGGTGATGGTCAGATGCCTAATTTACCCTAGGGGTTTCGAGTAAGAGAACGTCGACCCATAGAGAGAGTGTACCTTTGTTTTTTTTTTTAAAAAATAATGATAATGGGTTAGCTCGCCTGGGCAAGCACCCCCCTGCACGAGATGGTTTAAAAAGAGAGGGGGAGTGCAGTTTTCACCCAAGGAACTTCTCCCCCTCACTTAAGAATGCAAGCACTCATGGGATTTTGGTTTTTGCTAACCCTAGGCCATCCTTTGCCTAAGTGCCAGTTGGTGTGTGCCATCCTAACACGGATGAGCGTCCACGTGGCCCAGGTGATTGCTGATGCCATTTATTTGTTTGCAGGTATGGCGCCTACTAGGCACCCTCTGGACCCAGATAAGTCCAAAAGGGCCCTAGGGTTCCCGGCGCTGATCACAGGCCTCTGCCAGTCCTACGTAGTTCCCGTCACCCCTAGTAAGGTAATCCGACCGCCGATCACTTGAGCCTTCATCGAGAAGTACTGCACGCCTAGGCAGGCGCAGGGTGACGCACATCAGGCCACCACCACCACCTCGGCAGGCCGATCCAGTAGGGTCACTGGGCATAGAGCGTTATTTACAGCATTTGGTTCGCCAGCAGGCAGTCAACCACCACAGACAGGTGCAGATACATTATTGTCTCTACCCCGGAGCAGTTTGGGGCTGAGGTCGCATGGCCTGGAGATTGGCGCGATGCCCAGGCAGGGGAAGAGCATGCAGGATCCTCGGGTGAGGTGGATGAGTCCCATATGGATGAAGATATGACTAACCTACTCGGTTTCTTGGGAGGGAGCGGAGCCGCGTGACCAAGGTCGCCGCACTTTTTGTTATTAACATTATTGCTTTTAGTTATTGTTTGGTTGTTATTAAAATTACTTCTTTTAGTTATTGTTTCTGTTTCTGCTAGAGTTTGGCGTTATGGCTCTCAGTTATTTCGTCACTATTTTTATTGCGACCTACCATTGCATGTTTTTTGTTTACCTTGTGGTTTGACGTGAGTAGGCAGTGTGCGCTCTCATCTGCACGACTTTTTAAGAAAAAAAGAAATAAACAAATGATAATAACTTAATAGAAAAAGAAAAAAAAAGAGAAAAAGAAAAATAAATTGTCTAGCTGAAAAGCCAACATGCTTTTGAAGAGAAATAACTTCCAGATTTTCTTTGAAAAAAGATTCATTGATCATAACCAGTTTTTGAAAAAAAATGTGTATACACCTGAAGGGTGAATGCTGTGAAAATTTTCCCGAACGCCCAAAATAGACTCGAATGAATGCATGAATTGATAAAAGAACATGTTTTGGAAACACTGGGTTGACTTAAATAGGGAAAATGAATCTTGAGCCCTAGTGTCACATGACCATAAAAACTTGATGCTTGAGTGTCCACATGGGTGCATGCATGACCAGTTTTGCATAAAATTTCTTAATCATCATTGTTGCATGTGTGTCATGGAAATAATGTGGGACATCCCCTTTATCCCTGAACCGCTGGCCAAACCAACGCTCTGACATATATCATGTCCATCCATTCTACAAGCCTTGAGCCAAAATCCCAAATCACCATAAACCTTGACCCAGGGTGAGAATGCCCATCCTTGCCCTCAAAAGAAAAGAAAACAATGAAGGAAAGTTCCCGATCAAAAAAATCAGAAGAAACCAAAAGGAGAAAATTCCCAGTCAAAAAATCAGAAGAAAGCAAAAGAAGAAGATTCCCAATCTAAGAGTGGGAGAAAGCGAAAAAGAAAGAAAATTCCCGATCAATGATCGGAAGAAAACAGAAGAAATATGTAGAAAGGTCTTTGGACTAGACAATATCTGAACAATACAGAATTGTCACCAAGTAAACAAGAAAAGAAAGGAAAACGCGACCTAAAGTGGTCCTCTCCCTTTGAATGCCAACCAAAATCCTGTGCGTCGGTGACTTGTTCGCCTCTCACTAAACAAAAACAGAAAAGGAAAAGGCCAAAAACACTCAAAGCCAAATTTCCCACCAAAAAACCCCATTCCCAAGAAGAAGTCCTATTGATCCATGATCACGCATGTAATCTTTGATTTGATAGGAAATGATTTGCAAAATCAAGTCATGACATATCTATGGTTCGGAATTAGGATGAAACGCTTACCTGTGTGAGATTGATACACTGTGAGTGACTTTTTTCTATTTTTGTTGGACCCAGTGTTTCCTCTAAATTGTCGTTTAGAAACAAAAATGCTAACATCCAAAATCTCATTTATGGTTATGAAAAAATCTCATCAGCATACTCTCCTTCCCCAATAGACACATTGCTCTGATCAGTTGGAGGTTTTGTTTCTTTACTAAAGCATGTTCGCATTTTAGTGAAAAAAACACCGAGACTATTTAGTCTCATAGTTATCAAGAACTACGTAGGTCTGAGTTCCTCATCACAAATTGAGGATACGTAGGAGCAAAAGCGCTGCTTTTCTCGACCACCCTACCTTTTGCTACTTTGACCCAAGAGTCCGGTGGCATGCGGAGACACCCGACGGTAACCCGCACACACCCTTAGCTATCCAGCAACCCGAGAGTCCAATAGCATTCGGAGACACCTTACGGTTATCCGCACCTTATCATTCGGAGACCCCAAGTCGGATTGACAAGCAAAGACCAATGTGGTCATTTGCACCCTTTCCGGAGATGTCAACATCTTCCGATAGAGACTATTTCAGTCTCACACTTTTTTAGCTAGAACTACGTAGGTCTGAGTTCCTCGTCACCAATTGAGGATACGTAGGAGCAAGAGCCTCGCTTTTGTCAGCCGCCCCACACTTCCTGTCATACTGACCTAGAAGTCAGGTAACGTGCGGAGATACACAAGTAATTTCTCCGCACAGACAATTTCTGCCAATACTAACCCGTGAAGTTAAGGGGCAGGCGGAAATACCCAAGTGGTTATCCGTATAAACACTCTTTTGCTATCCGTAAGACTCAAAGCATGATAACATGCAGAGACTAACATCGTCTACTGCACCCTTTGCAATCACGGCCAACGAGCCCGTTGACACGCAGAGATTTACGTCGTCTTCCGCGCTGTCTGTCATACTGACCCTGAAGTCAGGTGACGTGCGGAGATACACAAGTAATTTCTCCGCATAGACAATTTCTGTCAAACTAACCCTGAAGTCAGGTGATGTGCGAAGATACACAAGTAATTTCTCCGCACACACAATTTCACTCATACTGACCCTGAAGTCAAGTGACGTGCGAAGATACACAAGTAATTTCTCCGCACAAACAATTTCCGTCAATACTAACCAGTGATGTTAGGGGGCAGGCGGAAATACCCAAGTGGTTAGTTATCCGTATAAACATTCTTTCGCTATCCATCAGACTCAAAGCACGATAGTGCGCAAAGACCAACATCGTCTTCTGCACCTTTTGTCGTCCTGACCCGTGAAGTCAGGTGACATGCGGGGTTACCTTATGGTTACCCGCACCTTTCATCAACCAGGAGCAAACGAGCCCGTTGACGCGTGGAGACTAATATCGTTTTCTGCACCTTTTGTCATCCTGACCCGTGAAGTCAGGTGACATGCGGGGTTACCGTATGGTCACCCGCACCTTTCGTCAACAAGGGGAAAACGAGCCCGTTGACGCGAAGAGACTAACATCGTCTTCTACACCTTTTGCCATCCAGGGACAGCGAGTCAGGTGGCAGGCGAAGATACCTTATGGTCATCCGCACCTTTCATCAATCGAGGGGAACAAATTCGACGGTATTAGGATGATGTTGGTCATTCGGTTCTAATTATTTTCAAAATTTTTGCAGGTTTTACTCTCGTCGTCCGGAAACATTCAAGCCCAACGACGCACGAGATTCTTTTCTACTGGGCAGGGACGATCGAGTGCAATGGCGTAGGGAAGTGTTGTGGTTGTCCCACTTTGTCGCTTTCAAGACGTTGAAGTTTGTTGACGCTTCCGATGCCTTTTTTTTTTCTGAATGACAGGTTCCGCTGGTGGGGATATTTGCCGGCCGAATGATGTTTCGCTTGAACGAAATTAGTGTCTTATCTTTACTTCGCTTTTATCTCCAATAAAAGATAAGTAAAGAGGGGCAACTGTCATACCCTAATTTCGTCCGGGGACCATTGTTTGATAGCCTGCAGCCTTTGTTTGACCACTTCGAGGTACTTAACACCCATTGTTAGGTAATCCGTGAAGTTCCGCGGCATGTCGGAAGTTGAAAGGGAGCATTGTCGCACAATCTGTAAAGTTCCGCAACATTCTAGAGGTCAAAAAAGGGATTATTGCGCAATCCGCAAGGTTTCGCGACATTACGGAAAGAAAATAAGTGTCGTTACGTAATTTGTCAAGTTTTGTAACGTTATAGAAAAAGAATCAGCAAAAAAAGTAAAAGAGGGTGTATTTAGTAAAAAAGGGCGTGCAAATAGCAACCAGGCCCACTTAGGCCTTCCAAGGTGTTCCAATAGAAGGCGGTGCCTTCTGGTGGAAGCAACCCAACTTGCCTGGGCGAGCTGGGTGGCAACCACCTCCCTCTTTTCCCCTATAAATTGGGGAAAAAGGGCAGAGTAATTTCGTTCAGCCCTTTTGGTATTTAGGATTCTCTTGAAATTAGTGTGAAAAATTATTTTCATGAAGAAAATCCATGTCGAGGCGCTTCCATAACGCTTCCGAGACGTTTCCGTGAGCGATTTCGTGAAGATTCTTCACCGTTCTTCATCGTTCTTCGTTCGTTCTTCGGTCTTCAACCGATAAGTTCCCAAAATCGAACCTTTCAATTCATTCTATGTACCCCTAGTGGTCCCCACTTGTTTCGCGTGCTTTTATTTTCATTTTGTTTGTTTTCCGTACCCCCTTTTGACGTGCTTTAACCATTTATTTAAGCATTTTTTCGCCTAATCAATAATAAAATGAATTTCCACCGATCATTTGAGTTGTAATATCGTTTAATCTCTGTTAAAATAAAATTCAACCAATCTTTCACGTCGTAACCACGTTTAAAACCAAAAGAGGCAAAATAATAATAAAATAATCAATATATCTGAATAAAATAACAAAAAAAATCAATCGGACGCTTTTCTTTGGGATTTTTATTAATTGAATTGACTAATAAGCAAAGTGAAACTAAGGCTAAAATCAACTCACAAGTTAAGCTTTGTCCATAAAAATCACCTAAAAGCCATTTTAAGGTCCAACGCCTTAAACGGTCCTCTTTGCTTTTATTGGTTAACGTGGACTTTCAAAAGCCTAGAGTCAACATGTAACTTTGTCACTACTTTCAAAAACCAAGATATCATTAACGGTCCAATGCCTTAATGTTTCTCTCCCTTCAAAAGAATCAAAAGGTCGTTCAAATGGTCCAACGCCTTAAACGACTTTTTGTTTGGTCACAATATATCTTGCAAAAAAGGATAAAAACAACTTAACCAATGAAGAACTACATAGGTCTGATTTCCTTACCACAATTGAGGAATACGTAGGAGCAAGGGAAACACCCTTGTCGACCAAAAAAAGATAAAAAATACAAAAAGGCATAAAAAGACATAAAAACGTAAAAGGGAAAATAAAACAAATTGAAGTCATATTTGCACACTTGATTAAAGGCTTCCGTCCCTTGTGACGGACGCGTGGGGTGCTAATACCTTCCCCGTGCATAAATACAACTCCCGAACCATTCACACTTAAAGTTCGCAGACCACACCTTTTCCGGTTTTTCTAACATTTTCCTCGAATAAACGTTGGTGGCGACTCCGCGCATTTTCCTCCCATGGAGAGAAACGTTAAGGCGTTAGACCATTAACGATATCTTGTTTTTTGGTCGACAAAAGCGGGGCTTTTGCTCCTACGTATCCTCAATTGCGATGAGGAAATCAGTCCTACGTAGTTCTTGCAAAAGTGGTAAAGTTACATGTTGATTTTATGCTTTTGAATGGTCCATGTTAACCAATAAAAGCAAAGAGGACCATTTAAGGCATTGGAACTTAAAACGGTCATTAGTGATTTTTGCGGATAAAGCTTGATTTGTGAGTTGATTTTAGCCTTAGTTTCAATTTGGTTATTAGTCAATTCATTCAAGGAAACTTCCAAAGAAAAACGTTCGATTGATTTTTTCGGTTATTTTATTTAAAGATATTTTGATTATTTTATTATTATTTTTCAGTATATTTTGATTATTTTATTAATATTTTGCCTTTTCTTGGTTTAACTGTGGTTACAGCGTGAACGATTGGTTGAATTTTATTTTAACAGTGATTAAACAAAATTACAACACAAATGATCAATTGAAATTCATTTTATTATTTATTAGGTGAGAAAACGACTTAAATAAATGGTTAAAGCACGTTAAAAGGGGGTACAGAAAACAAACGAAATGAAAATAAAAGTACGCGAAACAAGTGGGGACCACTAAGGGTGCATAGAATGAATTGAAAGATTCGATTTCGGGAACTTACCGGTTGAAGATCGAAGAACGACAAAGAACAATGAAGAACAGTGAAGATTCTTGACGAAATCGCTCACGAAAACGTCTCGGAAGCATTACGGAAGCACCTCGATTTGGATTTTTTCCACGGAAACAATTTTCCTCACTAATTTCGAGAGAATCCTAAAATACCAGAAGGACTGAACCATTTACTCTGCCCTCTTTCCCCTATTTATAGGAGAAAAGAGGGAGGTGGTTGCCGCCCAGCTCGCCCAGGCGAACTTGGTTGCTTCCACCAGAAGGCACCACCTTCTGTTGGAACCCCCTGGAAGGCCCAAGTAGGCTTGGATGCTATTTGCACCCCTTTTTTACTAAATACACCCCTTTTTGTGTTTTTTGCTGATTCCTTTCCGAAACGTTACGAAACTTTATGGATTACGTAACGACACCCATTTTCTTTCTGAAATGTTGCGGAACTTTACGGATTTCGCAATAATGCTCTTTTTGACTTCCGGAATGTTGCGGAACTTTACAGATTGCGCAACAGTGTTTCTTTTCGACTTCTGGAATGTCACGAAACTTTACGGATTACCTAACGATTGGTGTTAAGTACCTCGAGGCGGTCAAGCGAAGGTTGTATGCCACCAAAAAATGGTCCCCAGACGAAATTAGCGTATGACGGTTGCCCCTCTTTACTTATCTTTTATTGGTGATAAAAGCGAAGTAAAGATAAGACACTAATTTTGTTCGAGCGGAACATCATTCGGCCGGTCAATATCCCAACCAGTGGAATCTGTCATTCAGAAAGAAAGAAAAGGCATCATAATCATCAACAAAACTTCAGTGTCTTGAAAGCGATAAAATGGGATAACCACGACGTTTCCACGGGCTATCGAACTTGATCGTCCCCGCCCAGCAAAGAAGAATCTCATGCATTGTTGGGCTTGAATGTCTCCAGACGACTAGAGTAAACCTGCAAAATTTTTGAAAATAATCAGAATCGAACGACCAACATCATCCTGATATCGTCGAATTTGTTCGCCTCGGTTGACGAAAGGTGCGGATGACCATAAGGTATCTTCGCCTGCCACCTGACTCGCTGTCCCTGGATGACAAAAGGTGCAGAAGATGATGTTAGTCTCTGCGCATCAACGGGCTCGTTTGCCCCTGGTTGATGAAAGGTGCAGATAACTATACTATACCCCTGCATGTCACCTGACTTCATGGGTCAAGATGATAGAAACTATTTGTACGGATAACCGCTTGGGTATCTCCACACGTCACCTGACTTCACGGGTCAAGATGACAAAAGCCGTTTGTACGGATAACCGCTTGGGTATCTTCGTACGTCACCTGACTTCACGGGTCAGGATGACAGAAAGCGCGGAAGACGACGTAAGTCTCTGCAAGTCGACGGGTTCGTTGGCCCCTGATTGACAATGGGTGCAGAAGATGACGTTAGTCTCTACATGCTACCGTACTTTGAGTCTGACGGATAGCGAAATAGTGTTTATACGGATAATCACTTGGGTATCTCTGTCTGCCACCTAACTTCACGGGTTAGGATCAACAGAAATCGTTTGTGCAGATAATCACTTGTGTATCACCGCATGTCATCGAACTCACAGGTCACGATAACAGAAGTTGGGGTGGTCGACAAAAGCGAGGCTTTTGCTCCTACGTATCCTCCATTTGTGATGAGGAACTCAGACCTATGTAGTTCTTTCTTTTGTGATGTGCGAGACTAAAATAGTCTCTACCGGGAGATGCTGACATCTCCAGAAAGGGTGCAGATGACCACATTGGCCTCTGTTTGTCCATCGAACTTGGGGTCTCCGAATGATGAGGTGTGGATAACCGGAAGGCGTCTCCGCATGCTACCAGACTCTTGGGTCATGATAGCAAAAGGTGGGGTGGTCGACAAAAGTGAGGCTTTTGCTCCTACGTATCCTCCATTTGTGATGAGGACCTCAGACCTAAGCAGTTCTTTCTTTTGTGAGACTAAATAGTCTTGGTGTTCTTTCACTAAAATGCGAGCATGCTTTAGTAAAGAAACAAAACCTCCAACCGATCAGAGCAATATATGATTTTTTGATGAAAAACAATGTGTCTATTAGGGAAGGAGAGTATGCTGATGAAATTTTCTCATAACCATAAATGATATTTCGGATGTTAGCGTTCGTTCCTAAACGACCATTTAGAGGAAACACCGGGCCCAACAGAATAGAAGTGTATCAATCTCACACAGGTAAGTGTTTTATCCTAATTTTGAACCATAGATATGTCATGACTTAATTTTGCAAATCATTTCCTATCAAATCAAAGATTACATGCGTGATCACGGATCAATAGGACTTTTTCGGGAATGGTGTTTTGGTGAGGAATTTGGCTCTGAGTGTTTGGGCCTTTTTCCTTTTCTGTTTTTGTTTAGTGCGGGGCGAGCAAGTCACTAGCGCACAGGATTTTGGTTGGCAATCAAAGGAAGAGGACCACTTCGGGTCGTGGTTTCCTTTCTTTCCTTATTTGGGGGTGACAATTCTATATTGTTCAAATATTGTCAGGTCCAAGGACCTTTCTATATATTTCTTTTGTTTTCTTCCGATCTTTGATCGGGAATTTTCTTTCCTTTTTTTCTTTCCCCCAATATTTGATTAGGAATTTTCTTCTTTGCTTTCCTCTGATCTTTGATCTGGAACTCTCTTCTCTTTTTTGTTTTCTTCTGAGGGCAAGGCTTATGGTAAGTTGGGATTTTGGCTCAAGGCTTGTAGAACGGCTGGACATGATATATGTCAGGATGTTGGTTTGGCCAGCGGTTCAGGGAAAAAGGAGATGTCCCACATTATTTCCATGATACACATGCAACACTGATGAGTAGGAAATTTTACGTAAAACTGGTCATGCATGCACCCATGTGGACACTTAAGCATTAAGTGTTTTATGGTCATGTGACACTAGGGCTCAGGATTTATTTCCTATTTTAGTCAACCTAGTGCTCCCAAAACATGTTTTTTAATCATTTAACGCACTCATCCGAGTCCATTTGGGGCGTTCGGGAAAATTTTCACAGCATTCACCCTTCAGGTGTATACACATTTTCCAACAAAAAACCATTCGTTTTGATCGGTGAATTTTTGTTCAAAGAAAAGTTGGAAGTTATTTTCTTTTCAAAAGCGTGTTGGCTTTTTAGCTAACCAAATTTATTTTTATTTATTTTCCATCTATCAAGTTATTATTACTTATTTATTTTCTCTTTCTGAAAAGGTTGTGCGGATGAGGGCACACAAGGCCTACCTATGTCAAATCAAAAAGCAAACGGAGAAGAATGCAATGGTAAGTCGCAACAAAAAGCAGTGACAAAATAACTGAGAGCCGTAATGCCAGATCATAGTGGAAACATAAACAATAACTGAAAGCAGTAATGTTAGATGACAACCAAAACAATAACTGAAAGCAATAATGTTAATCACAAAAAAAGTGCGGCGACCTTGGTCATGTGGCTCCGCTTCCTCCCAAGAAATCGAGCAGGTCAGTCATATCCTCATCCATACGGGATTTATCCGCCTCACTGGGGGATCCTGCAAGCTCCTCCCCTGCCTGGGCATCGGGCCAGTCTCCAGGCCATGCGACCTCAGCCCTAAACTGCTCCAGGGTTGGGCATACAAAAGGGGTGGAACCCTGCCCCTACTGACTGAGGCTGAACCGGTAGAGACACTCATGTATCTGCACCTGTCCACGTTGGTTGGCCGCTTGTTGGCGAACCAAATGTTGTAGATACCGCTCCACGCCTAGTGGCCCAGCCGAATCGGCCTGCCGAGGTGGTGGCGGTGCGCCCGCGTCCTGATGTGCATCGCCCTGCGCCTGCCTAGGCGTGCAGTACTTCTCGATGAAGGGTCGGGTGATCGGTGGTTGGATTACCTTGCTGGGGGTGACAGGAACTCCGTAGGACTGGAAGAGGCCCGTGATCAGAGCCGAAAACCCCAGGTAGGCACCATTCCTGCAAACAAATAAATGGCATCAGCAATCACCTAGGCCACGTGAATGCTCATCTGTGTCAGGATGGCATACACCAACTGGCACTTAGGCAGAGGGAGGTCGGAGTTGTGGTCGCTAGGCAAGACATTGCTGAGCAATAGTGTCATCCATATCTGGGTCAAGGTAGTCATGCTGGTGTGCATGATCCACACCCACTTCCCTGCAGCGGTCTGGGTGAAATCCTGCACCGATATGCACAGCAGTTGGGCAATGGCTTCCTCATCGAAACCGTCTACCTGGCTCCTCCTTTGGCTGAATTCACACTGTTGGTCTTCCTCCAAAATCAGGGGGTCGCCCAAGAACTTACTGATGGCATATGCATCAAAGGGGACCCAGTGACCCCTCACCCATGAGCGCATGTCCCGAACCCCCTCCTCAGTGGGCCAGGCATTGGCATAAAATTCTATGACTATCTCCTGGTCAAATTTAGCCATAGGGGTCACTAGCCGTGCCCAATGCCTGCAAGCTATCTCTCTCTGGAAGTCAGGGTACTCGTCTTCCCTAAGCTGGACACGCCTCTCCCTGTGGAATGACCATCCCTTGATGGCCTCGAAGCATTGTTGGTGCTCGGCACTCTGGAAATGGTGACTATCAAATTTTGAGGCGACACTGGAGCCTTCTCCAGTGGCGTCCCTTCTAGACCTCTTCGTGGAGAGTTTCTTCGGAGCTATTTCCTGCGAAAAAATAACATTCGGGAAGTTAGTTCAAGAAAACCAATTAAAATAAAAGCCAAATCAAGTAAAGATGGCGTACACTTCTTTCCAACAAAACGCGGATATCAATGTGAATTTTAAAACAAAAACTTACACATTGACGCGTGGGTTTTCCTAGGACATACATAAAGTTACACACATCTTTCCTTTGGTGAACGACATTTTATGAGATGCACCTACTTTCGTTTGCAAAGAATTTTCTTATGCTACATGCAAAACTATCCAACATACATATTTTGTAAGGCACCTTGCCTACTTATCTAAACATACATTCATATTTGCAAAGCATTTTTGCCACCTATCTACTCCACATACATATTTGCAAGGCATTTTGCTACCTATCTACTCCATTTGAACGACATTTTTGCTATATGTTCACATTCTATTCACATATATGGTCATACACTTGAGAGGCAGCTTCATGCTATGTACGTTCACACATATTTACACTCATTTGAAAAGCAATTTCATGTTTACACATTCATTGGAAAGGCAATTTTTGTATTACTAATTCATATTTTTGAAAGGCAATTTCATGTCATATATTCCTATTTTGAGAAGCATTTTCGTGCCAAACTCAACATACATGCACACTTGCAATGAACTTGGCTACCTACTCTATATACACATGTACACAGTGAACAACATTTTCACACCATCTAGGTACAAAGAAATCATCATGGTATGGCCCAAATCAAGTGTTGGCCTAAAAGGCAAACCTCACTAACACCATCTAGGTACAAAGAAATCATTTTCAAACCCTAACTTCCGCAAGCTTAACACGCATCCAAAAATGGCAACCATGTATGCACAAACCAATTCCATACGCAAAATTCACAAATTTATGCGTGAATGCCATTGAGGCATTTCACCAAACACTTGGTGGGCGCACTTTTGGGTATAAACAGGAAGAGAATGGGGGCAATGTGGCCTACCCAATCATTTCAGAACACAACCTAGGCCTAAGGCCATCCCCTACAACCCTCCAATTCAGACAAACAAGCGTAAATCCAAGCATACATTGTCTCATGAAATTGGCAAAGATTGAACAACTAAGGCACTAAAACACATCAATGGAGGGCCATATAATTAAGGGGGAGTGCACTTACCTGTAAGGAGTGAATTAAAGTGCAAAATGGGAAGCAAAAAAACCAACAATGGAAGCTTGGGGGGCTACTATTCCTGCTATTTCCGTTTGCAATGGGGTTCTTGAGTGAGGGGCGGGGGGGAGTTTTGGGTGAAGAAAACTCACCCCTAGCCCCTTTTCATCTACCTCATGCAGGGGGTGCTCGCCCAAGCGAGCTAACCCTGTGCTTTTCTTTTTTAAGAAAATACGCACTCTCTATGGGTCGGTGTTCGCTTACTCGAAACCCTTAGGGTAAGTTAGGCATTCGATCATCATCTTAAAGAAACAAAAATAATAATAGGTAGTAATTTAAAGGATACTAGGCTACCTCCCAGTAGTGCTTCTCGATCGTCCGGAGCTGGACGCTGGATAGCGATCTATTGATCACAGGCCTAGCGCCCATTCCTGCCTGTCCTTGAGTACCTGAAAGCATGAAATAACATTGTGAACCACATCTAAGGCGAGAAAACGACTTAAATAAATGACTCAAGCACGTCAAAAGGGGGTACGGAAAGTAAATGAAATAAAAGTAAAAGCATGCGAAATAAATAGGGACCTCTAAGGGTACATAGAATGAATTAAAAAGTTCGATTTCGGGAACTTACCGGTTGAAGACCAAAGAACGACGAAGAACGGTGGAAAACCTTCGCGAAATCGCGCACGGAAACGTCTCGGAAGCATTACGGAAGTGCCTCGGCTTGAATTTTCTCCATGGAAACAATTTTTCTCACTAATTTTAAGTGATTCTCAGATACCAGGAGGGTTGAACATTTTTGTTCTGCCCTCCTCCACCTATTTATAGGGAAAAGAGGGAGGTGGTTGCCGCCCAGCTCGCCCTGGCGAGCTGGGTTGCTTCCACCAGAAGGCATCGCCTTCTGTTGGAAGATCTTTGAAGAACCAAGTGGGCCTGACTGCTATTTGTACACCTCTGTTTACTAAATACATCCCCTTTGCCCTTTTTTTGCTGATTTTTTTTCCGTAACGTTACAGAACTTTACAAATTACGTAAGGATACTTGTTTTCTTTCCGTAATGTCATGAAACCTTACGGATTATGCAATCATCCCTTCTTTGGCCTCCGGAATGTTACGAAATTTTACGGATTACACAATAACACTTCCTTTCAACTCCCGACATGTCACGGAACTTCACGGATTGCCTAACAATGGGTGTCAAGTACCTTGAAGTGGTCAAGCGAGGGTCGCATCCCAACAAACATATGGTCCCCAGACGAAATTAGGGTATGACAGTTGCCCCTCTTTACTTGTCTTTTATTGGGGATAAAAGGGAAGTAAAGATAAGACACTAATATCGTTTGAGTGGAACATCATTCAGCTGGTAAATCTCCCCGCCAGTGGAACCTGCAAAAATTTTGAAAATCATCAGCACCGAATGACCAACATCATCCTAATACTGCCGAATTCATTCCTCTCAGTTGACGAAAGGTGCGGATGACCATAAGGTATCTCCGCATGTCATCGGGCTTGCCGCCTCTGGATGACAAAAGGTGCAGAATGACCATAATTTGTCTCTGCGTGCCATCGGACACGATTGTCTCGGAATGGCGAAAAGGTGTGCGGAATGACCATAATTTGTCTCCGCATCTCATGAGACTCGCCGCCTCTGGATGACAAAAGGGCATAGAATGACCATAATTTTTCTCTACGTGCCATCGTACACGATTGTGTCTGGATGGCGAAAAGGTGTGTGAAATGACCATAATTTGTCTCCGCATATCATCGGGCTCGCCGCCTCTAGATGACAAAAGGGCGCAGAATGACCATAATTTGTCTCTGCATGCCATCGGACACGATTGTCTCCGAATGGCGAAAAGGTGTGCGGAATGACCATAATTTGTCTCTGCATGTCATCGGGCTCGCCGCCTCTGGATGACAAAAGGGCGCATAATGACCATAATTTGTCTCTGCGTGCCATCGGACACGATTGTCTCAAAATGGCGAAAAGGTATGCGAAATGACCATAATTTGTCTCCGCATGTCATCAGGCTCACCGCCTCTGGATGACAAAAGGGCGCAGAATGACCATAATTTGTCTCTGCGTGCCACCGGAGACGATTGTGTCTGAATGGTGAAAAGGTGAGCTCAATGACCATAATTTGTCTCCGCATGTCACACGACCTCAGGGTCAGTATGATAGAGATTGTGGGGCGGCTGACAAAAGTGAAGCTCTTGCTCCTACGTATCCTCAATGACGAAGTCAGACCTACGTAGTTCTGGATAACTGGGAGACTAAAATAGTCTAGGTGTTTTCTTCACTAAAAATGCGAACATGCTTTAGTAAAGAGACAAAACTTCCAACTGATCAGAGCAACATATGCTTTTTGGATGAAAAACAATGTGTCTACCCAGGAAGGAGAGTATGCTGATGAAATTTTCCCATAACCATAAATGAGATTTTGGGCGTTTAGCATTTCTCTTCTAAATGACCATTTAGAAGAAACACTGGGTTCAACAAAAAGAGAAGAAAATCACTCAAAGTGTATCAACCTCACACAGGTAAGTTTTTCATCCTAATTCCGAACCATGGATATGTCATGACTTGATTTCATAAATCATTTCCTATCAAATCAAAGATTACATGTGTGATCATGGATCAATAGGATTTTTTCTTGGGAATGGGTTCTTTTGGTGGGAACTTTGGCTTTGAGTGTTGCTTGGCCTTTTCATTTTCTATTTTTGTTTAGTGTGAGGCGAACAAGTCACCGGCGCACAGGATTTTGGTTGGCAATCAAAGGGAGAGGACCACTTTAGGTCGTGGTTTCCTTTCCCTTTTTGTTTACTTGGTGACAATTTTGTATTGTTCTGATATTGTCTGGTCCAAAGACCTTTCTGCATATTTCTTCTGTTTTCTTCCGATCTTTGATCGGGAATTTTCTTTCTTTTTGCTTTCTCTCAATCTTTGATTGGGAATTTTCTCATTTTGCTTTCTTCCGATTCTTTTGATCGGGAATTTTCTCCTTTTCTCTTTTTTATTGTTTTCTTCCGAGGCCAAGGATTGACATTCTCACCTTGGGTCAAGGTTTATGGTAAGTTGGGATTTTGGCTCAAGGCTTGTAGAACGGTTGGACGTGATATATGTCAGGGTTTGGCCAGCGGTTCGGGGATAAAGGGGATGTCCCACATTATTTCCATGATACACATGCAACAATGATGATTTGGAAATTTTATGCAAAACTGGTCATGCATGCACCTATGTGGACACGTTCGGGAAAATTTTCACAGCATTCACCCTTCAGGTGTATACACATTTTTTTCAAAAACTGGTTATGATCAGTGAATCTTTTTTCAAAGAAAAGCTGGAAGTTATCTCTTTTCAAAAGCATATTGATTTTTTTTGCTAGACCACTTATTTTTCTTTCTTTTTTGTTTTTGTTTGTTTTTCATGAGGTATTTTGCTACCTAAACATACATACATATATATATATATATATACATACATACATACATACATATATATATATATATATATATATATATATATATATATATTGTGAGGTATTTTTGGTATATACATGCATATCCAAGGTATCTTGCTACCTAAACATACATATATATATTTTGTGAGGTATGACTACCTTCCGAGCTTGTGCTTGTTTTATTTAAATTCCTAGGATCATGAGCAACTAGGTGTGTCCTACTATGACTTGAGAAACAAAAGTGACCAAATAACAAGAAGAAATTTAAAAGGTACTAGTGATGACTTGTCCGGTCACGGACCTAGTACTTTGCTTACCTTTGGCTTTGGACTTGGTCGCCTATTGGTTGGCCATGTGTCGTAGGCAACGCTCTAACCTTTTTGTGGATGAGCTGAGGTGCTCTGGAGGTGGCAGCAGTGCATCTGTTGCCTGCTATCTGCAATCCCCAGGCTGTTGTGGTGTATCGCCCTGCGCCTGCCTAGGAGCGCAGTACTTCTTCATGAAAGCTCGGTTAGTAGGGGGCCTGATGACCTTGCTGGGGGCGGCAGGCACTCCGTAGAACTGACCGAGGCCTATAATCAGAGCTGGAAACCCTAAGACCCTATTGGACTTCTCCGGGTCCACTGGGTGTCTTGCGGGCGCAATCCCTGCAAACAATAGATGACATCAGAAATCAGTTGAGAGAAGTGCATACTTACCTATGTCACGACGGCATGACCTTGCTGGGGGGGACGAGCACCCTGTAGGACTGATAGAGGCCCGTAACTAGAGCTGGAAACCCCAGGGCCCTATTGGGCTCCTCCGGGTCCACTGGGTGTCTTGTGGGCGTGACCCCTACAAATAATAAATGACATCAGAAATCAGTTGAGCGATGTGCATACTTACCTATGTCGGGATGGCACAGACCAACCGATACTTTCGCAAGGAGATCGGCATTGCGGTCGCTGGGCAGAATGTTGCTAAGTAGCAACGTCATCTATATCTATGTAAGAGTGGTCATGTTGGTGCCAATGATCCGCACTCGTCTCTTTGCAGCGGCACGGGTGGAATCTTGCCTCGGTATGCATAGTAGCTACATGATAGCCTCCCTCTCTGGTTATGCTTGCACAGTTGGTCACCCTCCATTATCAGGGTGTGGCCTAGGAACTGATAAAAGGAAACTACTGGCCCCCTTAACCGGGAGCACAAGTCTCGATTAAGCATTAAGGGTAGAGGACCTAAAATTCTCTTAAGGTGTGGATATGGAGCCCACTAAAGGCGAGAGCGTGCAGCCCTCTGTAGGCGAGGATGTGTAGTCCTCTGAAGTGGAGGACGTGTAGTCCTTTGAAGGCAAGGACGTGTAGTCCTCTGAAGGTAAGGACGTGTAGTCCTCTGAAGGCGAGGAAGTCTAGTCCTCTAAAGGTGAGGGCGTGTAGCCGTATGAAGGCGAGGGCATGCAGTCCTCTGATGGGGAGGGCATGTAGCCCTCTGAAGGTGAGGATGTGTAGTCCTCTGAAGGCGAGGGCGTGTAGCTCCCTGAAGGTGAGGACGTGTAGCCCTTTGAAGGTGAGGGCGTGCAGCCCTCTGATGGTAAGGGCGTGTAGTCCTCTAAAGGTGAGGGCATGTTGCCCTATGAAGGCGAGGGCGTGCTGCCGTCTGAAGGTAGGGATGTGTAGTCCTCTGAAGGTGAGGGCGTGCAGCCCTATGAAGGCGAGGACGTGTAGTCCTCTAAAGGCGAGGGCGTGTAGCCCCCTGAAGGTGATGACGTGTAGTCCTCTGAAGGTGAGGACATGTAGTCCTCTAAAGGTGAGGGCGTGCAGTCCTCAGATGGAAAGGACATGTAGTCCTTTGACGGTGAGGGCGTGTAGCCCCCTGAAGGTAAGGACGTGTAGTCCTTTGAAGGTGAGGGCCTATAGCCCTATGAAGGCGAGGACATGTAGTCCTCCGAAAGTGAGGGCATATAGCCCTATGAATGCGAGGACTTGTAGTCCTCTATAGGCAAGGGCGTGTAGCCCTCTGAAGGCGAGGGCGTGCAGCCATCTAAAGGTAAGGACGTGCAGTCCTCTGAAGGTGAGGAGGTGCAGTCCTTTAGAGGTGAGGGCGTGCAGCCTTCTGATGGCGAGGACGTGTAGTCCTCTGAAGGCGAGGACGTGTAGTCCTCTGAAAGTGAGGATGTGTAACCCTCTAAAGGTGAGGACGTGTAGTCCTCTGAAAGTAAGGACATGTAGTCCTCTGAAGGCGAGGACGTGTAGGCCTCTGATGGCGAGGACGTGTAGTCCTCTGAAGACGAGGACCTGTAGCTCTCTAATGGCGAGGACTTGTAGCCCTTTGAAGGCGAGGACGTGTAGTCCTCTGAAGGTGAGGAAGTGTAGTCCTTTGAAGGTGAGGACGTATATCCCTCTGAAGGTGAGGATGTGTAGTCCTTTGAAGGTGAGGGCTTGCAGCCCTCTGATGGCGAGGATGTGCAATCCTTTGAGGGTCCACCCTTATGAGAAAGCAAGAGATTGACTCATTGAGAGGACCGGTTATCCCAAATTCAAAATATTAGACATTAAATGTAGGAAATCTATGCAGTTAACATGATTTTTAGGGATGCAGATGCATGCAACCTTTGTCATGCAATTTGGTAAATGCAGACTTCATACGAAACAATGCAATGTAATGGAAAGTTCTACAATGTTCATGACATTCTTTCGTTATTTTGTGATTTTGATTTTGATTTAATTTTTTTTGGAAAACATAGATTGACTGTCCTCTTGAAAGAGGTGATAATTCATGCAACCTTATCCTATCTTTTGCAAATCTCTCCAGGAACTCCCTCAGAGTGTATGTTCTGTTTGATTTTGTCACTTGGCCATTTTGGAGTGACGACAATGGAGCCGTTTGACGTTTAATCAATCCATTGAAATTCCAGGGTTTGTCCCCCCCCCCCTTTTTGTTTAAAAACATCGACGGGTAAGAACTTTTTATCTGCCCCTAGGCTCACTTGAGGCTCATGCACGGTGCCCCTCATTGCCCCAGTGTAAGGCTTTGAGGTACCAATTGTTATCTTTCGTCATGACCTTGTAGCAGGGAACCTATTGGGTGAGAACTTCTAATCTGCCCCTAGGTTCACTTGAGGTTCATGCAAGATGCCCTTCATTGCCCAAGTGTAGGGCTCTGAGGTATCCATCTTTGTTTTCACAACCTGGTAGCAAGGAAGAATGAAAGAAGCGCTTGATTCTTGCAAAAAGGGTTTTCCAAGGACGAGAAATAGTTGAAGAATTTTTTCAGTTGATGGATTAAGTCAAATGACTCCTATTCTTAAGAACTCATTTCTCTAGGAATGATAAAATGAGGTCACATGAATGTCTATATTTTTACTTGAAAACACAGTCAATCAAATGCTTTTTTTTTTTTTTTTGAAATTTTCTGCTTTACTCGTTGTTTACGGCATCCTCACCAAATGTGTAGCACGAGCAATTTCTGATTGAACGGTCTTGGAAGTCCAAACTCAGGAGCACATGTCGCTTGAGCAAACAAACCAATGGCTTGCACCCACATTCCGGTGAAAGTTGAATAAGCAAAGATGCGTTTGTGAGAGGATGAGGGACAAAGATATCAAATTTATCCATTTTATTTTGCATTGTAACTGTGGTTTACAATAATGGTATAAACTTGAAAATCATGATGAGTCATTAGAGACATCTAACAATAGCTCTCAAAATTGCCCCATGTGTGGCATCTCCTATTAATGTCAGGATTTACACGCAATTCTCCTCAAATTTCAGCCAGCCCACATCAATTAGACCTTGCACCTTACGCTTCAGGGCCCTACAACGCTCAATGGAACGCCTCAGGGCTTCTCCATGACTAGCACACATTGCGTTCAAGTCGTATTCTCGGAGAAATGGAGGTTGATGAACCTTGGTTGGGGTTATGGCTACCATTGAATTATCAAGTAGATATGGGAGCAAGTCAGCATAGGATACCGGAATTGGGGTGAATTCTACAGGCTTTTTCGCTGCAAAATTAATTTCTTGGTTGGTGTTTTGGTTTGTGCTAAAGGTGGTGAACGTCATTGGAAGTGCAGTAGACAGGCTTTGTTGTTGATTTAGGGATGGCCTTTGTGGATAAATGGGTGGTGGGTAAGGAGAAGGTTTGTTATTGGCTGAGTAATGACATTGTTGGGTTGGTGGAAAACTTGGCTGTATAGGAATGGCAGTCACAACATGGGTTTCTCCTTCATTCTCACCCTCTTCATTTGCCCCAGTTTCTCATCCGTCCAAGCAGGATGATTAAATTTGCCTCTTTTCGGACTCACATCGATCCTTTCACCAGCGAAGACCAAATCCGTAAAGCTTGAAGGTGCGCACCCCACCATTTTTTCATAGTAAAACACTGGTAATGTGTCTACTATTATTGTGATCATCTCTTTCTCCGTCATTGGAGGTGCCACTTGAGCTGCCAGGTCTCTCCACCTTTGGGCATATTCTTTGAAAGATTCTTGCCCCTTTTGCACATGTTCTATAGTTGCATCCTATTCAAAGCCATTATACTGACACTGCCTAACGAAGACAACCATTAGGTCCTTCCAAGAATGCTCTTGAGAAGGTTCCAAGTTAGTGTACCAGGTAACAGCTACCCTAGTAAGATTGGAAGGAATGTATCAGCAATTCCTCATCCTTTGCGTATGCTCCCATCTTCCGACAATACATCTTTAGATGGTTCTTGGGGCAAGTAGTCCCCTTGTACTTGTCAAAGTCCAACACCTTGAACTTGGGAGGGGTGATGATATTGGGTACTAGGAACAACTCTTCTAGGTTAGCAAAGGCATAATCTTTACCTCCTTCAATGGCCCTGAGCCTTTCCTTTAGATGATCCAACTTTCCTATTTCTTCCATAGCATGAGGGTTTTTTACCTGCTGTGGAATGCAAGGGGTGTGGTTGTGGGTGATATTAAGAGCCCTCCAAAGTGTTTTGCAGGGGTATATCACCAACTGCTTGCCCTTCAGTGGCATATCCGAGGCAAGGCTCGAAGTCGGCTAGATTGTGGTGGGGCATTTTATGTGCCTCCCCCATGGGTCAAGAGGCATGTGCATGATCAGATTGAGGTTGTTGGCTCTCAATGAGTGTCATACCCTAATTTCGTCCGAGGACCATCCGTTGTTGGGATGCGACCCTCGTTTGACCACTTTGAGGTATTTGGCACCCATCGTTAGGAAATTTGTGAAGTTCCGAGACATGCCGGAAGCCAAAAGAAAAGCGTTGTAGCACAATCCGTGAAGTTTCGTGACATGCCATAAATTAAAGGGAAGTGTTAGTGCGCAATCCGTAAAGTTCCGTAACGTTCCGGAAGGCAAAAAAGGGATGATTACGTAATCCGTAAGGTTCCGCAACATTACGGAAAGAAAACAAGTATCGTTACAAAATTCGTAAGTTTCCGTAACTTTACGGAAAAAAGAATCACCAAAAAAGGGCAAGGGGTGTATTTAGTAAAAATAGGGGTTCAAATAGCAACCAGGCCCACTTGGGCCTTCCAGGATGTTCCTCTAGAAGGCGGTTGCTTCTTGAGGAAGCAACCTAGCTTGCCCGAGTGAGCTGGGTGGCAAGCTCCTCCCCTATTTTCCTATAAATAGGGGGAGGAGTGAAGGAGAAAAATGTTCAGCCTTCCTGGTATTTCGAGATCACTTGAAATTAGTGAAAAAAATTGTTTCTGTGAAGAAAATCCAAGCCGAGGCGTTTCCGTAACGTTTCTGTGGGTGATTTCGTGAAGATTTTCAACCGTTCTTCATTCGTTCTTCGTCGTTCTTCGGTCTGCAACCGGTAAGTTCCCGAAATCGAATTTTTCAATTCATTCTATGTACCCTTAGTGGTCCTTATTTGTTTTCACGTGCTTTTATTTTCATTTCATTTACTTTCCGTACCCCTTTTTGACGTGCTTTAGTCATTTACTTAAGTCATTTTCTCGCCTAATCAAAAAATAAAATAAATTTCCACCGATCATTTGATTTTTAATATCCGTTAATTTCTGTTAAAATGAAATTCGACCGTTCGGTCATGCCGTAACCACGTTGGAAACCAAAAAGAGGTAAAATAATAATAATATAATAAAAAATATCTTTTAGTAAAATAAATAAAAAAAAATCAATCAGACGTTTTTCTTTGGGATTTCTCTTTCTTAATTGAATCAACTAATAACCAAAGTAAGACTAAGGCTAAAATCAATTCATAAACCAAACTTTTTGTCATTGCCTAAGAAAGCCATTTTCAAAGGTCCAACGCCTTGAAATGGTCTTTTCCGCTTTTATTGGTTAAGTGTAGATTTCTAAAAAGCCTAAAATCAATATGTAACTTTGTTACCTCTTTCAAAAATAAAGAAATCATTAATGGTCCAATGCCTTAATGTTTTTCTCACTTTTCAAAAGAATCGAAAGATTGTCTAGTGGTCCAACGCCTTAAATGACCTTTCATTCAACAAAAACATATCTTGCAAAAAAGGATAAAAAATAACGTAACCAAAAACGCTTTGTTCACAAAAGAACTACGTAGGTCTGATTTTCCCATCGCAATTGAGGAATACGTAGGAGCAAAGGGAAACGCCCTTTTCGACCACAACAACAACAACAACAACAACAACAACAACAACGCCTTATCCCACTAGGTGGGGTCGGCTACATGGATCAACTTCCGCCATAATGTTCTATCAAGTACCATACTTCTATCCAAATCATTAAGTTCGAGATCCTTCTTGATAACCTCTCTTATAGTCTTTTTGGGTCTTCCTCTGCCTCGAATTGTTTGCCTTCTCTCCATCTGGTCTACTCTCCTCACTACAGAGTCTACCGGTCTTCTCTCTACATGCCCAAACCACCTAAGTCTATTTTCCACCATCTTCTCTACAATAGGCGCTACTCCAACCCTCTCTCTAATAGCTCCGTTTCTAATTTTATCCTGTCGAGTCTTACCACACATCCACCGCAACATCCTCATCTCCGCTACACCTACTTTATTCTCATGTTGGCTCTTGACCGCCCAACATTCTGTTCCGTACAAAATCGCCGGTCTTACCGCAGTCCGATAAAACTTTCCCTTTAGCTTGATCGGTACCTTTGCATCACATAACACCCCCGATGCTTTTCTCCATTTCATCCATTCTGCTTGAATGCGATGATTCACATCCCCTTCAATTTCTCCATCATCCTGTATTACAGACCCAAGATATTTAAACCGTGTGACTTGAGGGATAATATGGTCTCCTATTTTCACCTCTGAGTTAGATACCCTCCTTCTTTTGTTGAACTTACATTCCATATACTCCGATTTGCTTCTGTTTAGGCGAAAGCCATGTGTTTCTAGGGCTCGTCTCCAAGTTTCCAACCTCTCATTCAACTCCTCCCTCGACTCTCCAAGGAGGACTATGTCATCTGCAAAAAGCATGCATCTCGGCGCTATCTCTTGGATTTGTTCCGTGAGGACATCCAGAATTAAGGTAAAAAGGTAGGGGCTAAGGGTTGACCCTTGATGCAAACCAATTGTGATGGGAAAATCGTCTGACTCTCCACCCTGTGTCCTAACACTAGTCGATACCCTATCATACATATCTTGGATAACTCGAATATATGCAACCCTAATCCCTTTCTTCTCTAGAGCTTTCCACAAAATCTCTCTAGCCACTCTATCATACGCTTTCTCCAAGTCAATAAAAATCAAGTGCAAGTCTTGTTGGTCCATGCGATATTGCTCCATCACCCACCGTAATAAATAAATCGCTTCCATGGTCGACCTTCCCGGCATGAAACCAAATTGATTCTCAGTAACTTGAGTCTCCTTTCTTAATCTCCATTCGATCACTCTTTCCCATAATTTCATGGTATGACTCATGAGCTTGATTCCCCTATAATTTGCACAATTTTCTATATCCCCCTTGTTCTTATAGACTGGCACTAACGTGCTTCTCCTCCATTCCTCCGGCATGCGTTTTGACCTCATAATTTCATTAAAGAGTTTGGTGAGCCACTCAAGACCTCTATCTCCAAGAGTTTTCCACACTTCAATAGGTATGTTGTCTGGCCCCACCGCCTTACCGTTACTTATTCTTTTCAACGCTTCCTTTACTTCCTGTTTCTGAATCCGACGATAATACTTATAGTTCCGGTCCTCTTCTCTTGTGTCTAGACTGCTAGAGTCATATCCATATCCATCATTAAATAAGTTGTGGAAATACACCTTCCACCTTTCCTTGATATCTTTTTCATGCACTAAGACTTTGCCTTCTTCATCCTTAACACACTTTACGTGATCCAAATCTCTAGTCTTCCTCTCTCTACCCTTAGCAAGCCTATATATAGATCTTTCTCCGTCCCTGGTTCCTAGAGCTTGGTATAGTCCATCAAAAGCTTGGGCTCTTGCCTCACTCACCGCCTTTTTGGTTTCATTTCTAGCTATCTTATACTTATCCCAAGTTTCAGAATTTCTACACCTAGACCACTCCTTGAAACACTCCTTTTTTACTCTAACTTTGCTCTGAACACTTTCATTCCACCACCACGATTCTTTACCCCTAGGTCCAAAACCTCTAGATTCACCCAACGTCTCTTTAGCCACTTTAATAATCTCTTGGGACGTCTTGTTCCACATATCATTTGCACTTCCTTGTGATTGTCCACATCATCCCTCCCATATCTTTTGTTGGAAGATTCCTTGTTTCTCACCCTTCAAGTGCCACCATTTGATCCTTGGTGCTACCATAGGACTTCTTCTCTTTGCCCTATCTCTAATTCTTACATCCATAACCAAAACTCTATGTTGGGTAGTCAAGCTCTCTCCCGGGATAACTTTACAGTTCAAGCAATACTTCCTATCAGACTTCCTGATAAGGAAGAAATCTATCTGAGAACATGTCCCTCCACTTTTGTAAGTGATAAGGTGTTCCTCTCTTTTCTTAAACCATGTATTGGCTATAGAAAGATCCAAAGCCTCCGAAAACTCCAACATGGATTTACCCTCCCCATTCATCTCCCCTAGGCCAAAACCCCCATGCACCCCCTCAAAACCTCTATCCACGCTACCTACATGTCCATTGAGATCCCCTCCTAGGAAAACTTTCTCTCCTTGGGGTATATCCTGAAGTACACCTTCTAGATCCTTTTCGACCACAAAAAGATAAAAATATAAAAAGGCATAAAAAAGATATAAGAACATAAAAAGGGAAAAGAATATAAATTGAAGTCATATTTTCACATTTGATTAAAGGTTGTCGTCCCTTGTGACGAACGTGTGGGGTGCTAATACCTTCCCCGTACGTAAATACAACTCCCGAACCTTTCACTAAAAGTTCGTAGATCAGTCTTTTCAAGTTTTTCCGACGTTTTCCTCAAATAAACGTTCATGGCGACTCCGCGCGTATTCCTTTCTTGGAACACGCTCCCGCGAGTCACGCGTCGCCCTCCCGCGAAGGGTAGGTTGCGACAGTTGGTGACTCCACTAGGGAGAGTTTTTAGAGAGTTAGGCCATTTAAGCTTGTGAAAATGTTTTACCATGACTTTCTCCTTTGTTGGCTTCCCTTTATTTTTCTTATGTTCTTGTATATATAACTCTTTAATGCTTTTAGTGCGTTTTAATATGTATGCATAAGGTAAATATTTATTCATTTGATGCACAGAAACACCAACACTATCTGCACACACGGTGAGTTGAAAAAAAGGGCCCTATACCCGGGCTCGTGGGAACATAAGGAGTGGAGGTGAATCTGTGATCATGCTAGGTCTCCGACTTGCTTGGTTACAATGAACCCTCATCTAGAGTTTTTCTCTTTGATAACATATTATTGCTAGTAGTCCCTACTGCTGCAATATGTTCTTCGAAGGGGATGATACCTCTAGAGACCATCAAGAGAGATATGACCACCTTGGGAATTATCACTAAAAGCCTAGTTAGGTCTCTCCCACATAGGTCCCTTGAATAGGGGCACGAAGCGGACACGCTGCGTGCCATTTTTTCACATTGCCATGCATAAGTGTCATGTACCCTTTTGCTTATATTTTGTGAATATTGTCATACTGTACATTCCCGTGTTGTGCCTTTCGCATATGCATCACGCACGGATTCTGTTGTGATCCCCTCTCTTTGTCAAACCAACGGAGGGTCCGTGCCACCTTTTTAAATACATACGTGGGGCACTTTGCTACCCCAAGACATTGTATCCAAGAAGGAGACAATTTCTCGGGCTCCCGTATTCATAGATTGCATCAGTGTCATATGCATTTCTTCATGCATTCATCCATTCCACCCATGATAGATGTCGGAGTTTTGATTCGCGCTAGATTTTGTTTCGCTTCAGTAAAACATGGGATCAAGTCAAACGCCTTCGCTTAAAAAGAGGTTCTATCAAGTCAAGGTCAAGAGCCTAGGGACCACCAGTCTAAAAGAGTTAGGGCAATTGATGGGTCAGCTCCAGCGCCAAGCTTTTCGCAAAGCTTACGGTAAAATCTGGGACCTAGCCATGGTAGAAGTCTCCACAGAGGCCATTGCCTCCCTTGCCCAGTATTATGATCAGCCATTGAGGTGCTTCACCTTTGGGGAGTTCTAGCTATCACCTATGGTAGAAGAATTTGAAGAGATCCTAGGATGCCCTCCAGAGGGAAGGAAACCATACCTCTTTTCAGGGTTCTATCCCTCATTAGCTAGAATTTCCAAGATAGTCCAAATCTCGGCGCAGGAATTGGACCACAAGAAGCAAGTCGAAAATGGGGTGGTTGGAATACCAAGAAAATATTTAGAGGCAGAAGCAAGAATCTTGGCAGGTAAAGGTGAGTGCGTCCCGTTCATAGATATTCTCGCACTGCTGATCTTCGGAGGAGTCTCTTTCCGAATGAGGATGGGTTGGTGGACCTAGCAGCGATCGACACTTTTCTCACCTATCATAACCACAAGGAAAGCCCGATTGTCGCTATTCTAGCTGACCTATATGACACCTTCGACTGAAGATGTGAAAAGAGCAATATGAGGATTGTTTGTTGTACTCCAACTCTTTATGTATGTTTGGTTTCGCACCTTTTTCGCCAAGAGGTGAGGCATGCTTGCCCGCTAGAAAGCCACCGTTCATGCACAGAGAAAGGAAGGGCAAATTGGGACCAACTCTTAGCAAGCAAAGAAGGAGCGTCTGTCAACTGGTTCCCTCGATGGAAGGAAGGAAGAACCGGGGTTCTTATTTCATGCGGAGGATTTCCAAATGTTCCCTTGATGGGGACGAGGGGTTGCATCAGCTACAATCCCGTTCTTGCTATAAGACAACTTGGCTACCCTGTGAGAGGGGTGCCACTAGAGGATGAGCTCACGCCTGTCGTTTCACGAGGCTTCAATAAGACCAACGTGGAGA
This sequence comes from Glycine soja, assembly GCF_004193775.1. Classification (NCBI taxonomy): domain Eukaryota; kingdom Viridiplantae; phylum Streptophyta; class Magnoliopsida; order Fabales; family Fabaceae; genus Glycine; species Glycine soja. Next base: position 18,948,845 of record NC_041003.1, on the reverse strand, counting down.
CATTTCAAAAGGTTCGCAAGGCATGTGAGGTGTTGCAAAAGAAGGACAAGGAACTCAGGGGCAGTAACAATGGGCCCATCGGTGGCTATCGTAAGTGGTTAAAAGCCCGCGTGCAAGGTTTGGATTGGCTTCCAAGTTTGAGAACCGCTAAAAGAGAGGAAGTTGAGGCACCGGAGGAAGACGAAGAAGTGTAGGCCCTTAGGGCGGAACTCGAGCAAGCCCAAACAGTTAAAGAAAGGTTCAAATCAGCAGCTCTGAAAATCCGAAAAGACAATACCGAACTGAGAGATGTAAATGTGGCTACCACCAAAGCCTTGGAACGAGAAACCAAGAGGGCTTGTAGGGAAGAACACGGCCGGAACAAGTTCTGAGGGGCTCTGTGGGGTAGCAGCAGCGAGCTTAAACTCCAAAGAGAGGAAAGGGACCAATCACGAGTAGATAGTTTGATCTTGAAAGATGAATTGAAGGCTTGCTCGAGGTCCAAAAGAAGTTTGTCTCAGCGGTTATGCGAGACAGAGACCAACATGTTAGCTATTATCACCAAGTACCAAGAAGAACTAAATCTAGCCACAGCCCACGAGCATAGAGTGGCGGATGAGTATGCCCAAGTGTACGCGGAAAAGGAGGCTAGAGGAAGGGTGATCGAATCGCTACATCAAGAGGCAACGATATGGATGGACCGATTTGCCCTTACCTTGAACGGAAGTCAAGAGATTCCCCGACTACTAGACAAGGCCAAGGCAATGGCGGACACCTACTCCGCCCCCAAGGAGATCCACAGACTTCTCGGGTAGTGTCAGCATATGATAGATCTAATGGCCCATATAATTAGAAACCGCTAGGGAACTTGTATTGTCACTCAGATCTTGACTAGTTATAACTTTTTAAATAAAATGAGTTTATTCCATGTTTTTACTCCAAAAGTCAATGCGAATCAAATCACTCCTGCATTTTATCTCTAACATGCATTCATTATTTTACCTACTCCTCACGTTTGGTTTTTTTAGGAAAAAACACCATAACTAAACGCACCCCAAGGCATCCCTATCGCACCAGATCCAAATCTAGAACGATGGGTGATCAAGAGGAGTCACAGGAACAGATGAAAGCCGATGTTGGGAACAAATGGCTTCCATGATGGAGGCCAAGTTAGGAATGAGGCAACTCATGGAGAAAAACGTGGCCACCGCTGCCGCTGCTAGTTCGGTTGCCGAAGCAGACCCAACTCTCCTAGCTACCGCGCACCATCCTCCCCCAAATGCGGTAGGACGAGGAAGGAGCACACTGGGGCACAACAGCAACCCCCATTTGGGATACAATCGGGTGGCTTACCCTTATGGATTGCTGCCTAATTACACGCCGCCAGTCATGCAAGATGATGCGGGTCATGTCTCTTCCACCATCCTTGAAGGGGAGCCTCCTCGACAACCCGACGAGGTCCACGAAGATCATCAAGAGTATGCCCAAGGGGATGTCGAGTTCTACCCCTCGATCCCCATCGAGGGACCGGCACCCAACACTTTGCCTCAGCCCAACCTCACAGCACAACCATTATTCTTGTCCACAGAAGGACCACCCTCAACGACCGAGGAAAGAAGGAAACTCGATCTCCTCGAGGAGAGATTGAGAGCTGTTGAAGGCTTCAAAGACTATCCGTTCGCGGACATGACGGATCTTTGCTTGGTACCAGTTGTTGTCATCCCCTCAAAATTCAAAGTGCCCGATTTTGACAAGTATAAAGGGACGTCTTATCCTAAAAACCATCAGAAGATGTATTGTCGCAAAATGGGGGCGCACTCTAGGGATGAAAAGTTATTAATACATTTTTTCCAAGATAGCTTAGTTGGAGCTGCGGTTGTTTGGTACACTAATCTGGAAGCTTCCCGCATCCGTACTTGGAAGGACCTGATTACTGCCTTCCTAAGGCAATATCAGTATAATTTCGATATGGCTCCTGATCGCACTCAGCTACAGAATATGTTTAAGAAGGAAGGTGAGACCTTTAAAGAATACGCACAGCGATGAAGAGATCTGGCAGAACAAGTGGCCCCTCCCATGGTCGAAAGGGAGATGATCACCATGATTGTAGACACCTTGCCAGTGTTTTACTATGAGAAGTTAGTAGGCTACATGCCATCCAGCTTCGCGGACTTGGTATTCATCGGGGAAAGAATTGAAGTAGGGTTGAAAGGAGGGAAGATCGATTACGTTTCCTCCACAAGTACCCATGCTAAAAGAGTCAGAGCAACTGGGGCAAAAAGGAAGGACGGAGATACTCATGCCGTCACTTCGGCGCCCACATGGGTCAAGCCCCCGCAGACCTCTCATGGTACACATCAATATGCGCAACATCATCCGAGCTTTTCAACTCGTGCCGGGAACTCCTCCAATTCAGCACCCGTGCAGCCTAAGGCACCCATCCAGAGGGAAGCCCCCCAAGTTCCGGCTCCAACCACGACTCGCCCGGCCGACAATTCCAATGCAATGAGGAACTTTCCCCTGAAGCCAATTCCATAATTCACCGCACTCCCAATGATGTACGAAGACCTCTTGCCGTCCCTTACCACCAACCAAATGGCCGTAATAACTCCCGGGAAGATCTACCAACCCCCTTTCCAAAAGTGGTATGATCCTAACACAACTTGCACGTACCATGGGAATACCCCGGGGCATTCCATCGAAAAATGCTTGGCCCTTAAATACAAGGTCCAACATTTGATAGATGCTGCATGGCTGACATTTCAAGAGGATCGGCCCAATGTGAAAACCAACCCGCTCGCCAATCATGGAGGGGGAACAGTTAATGCCATTGAGTCAGATAGGCCGCGTAGGTCTAAACCTTTAAAGGACGTGGCGACCCCTAGGAGGTTTATCTTTGAGGCCCTACAAAAGGGAGGTGTGATTCCCCACGGTGGGCAAAAAGAGGATTCTTGTTTGTTGCATCCCAGCGAGCTACATAACAAGGAAACATGTTTGGTAGTAGAGGAATTGTTGCAGCGAATGATAGATCAAGGCCGACTGGAAGTCGGTGATGAGGGGAGGGAAGAGCAACATATATGTATGCAGTCCGCGGATGCGAGAAGTTTTGGAAAGCCTAAACCTTTGGTGATACATTTCACCAAGGACGCAGCTCCACAAAAACCCCAATACCCTCGGCAACTAAACCTGTTCCTTTCCCATACCAAAACAGCCACGCAGTCCCGTGGAGGTATACACCTCCGAGGGAAAGGGAAGAAGAAGCCATCGGCGTCAGCTCATTGTCGGCCAAGGTAACCAATATAACGGGGCTGAGCGGTGTGACCCACAGCGGTCGCGTGTTTGCACCTTTCGACCTGCCAACACAACCTGCAAACATTAAGGGAAAGGCCAAGATGGTGGAGGAGCAAAATGACAAGACGACCCCCACTCCGAACGAGGATATTCCGGTAAAGGGTCTTCTGGAGAAAAGGGATGGTTGCGGAAAGAAGGAAGTGTCGCTAGAGGAAGCAAGCGAGTTTCTCCGCATTATTCAGCAGAGCGAGTTCAAGGTCATTGAACAGCTCAACAAAACCCTGGACAGGGTCTCTCTTTTGGAACTACTCATAAGCTCTGAGCCTCATCGGGCTTTGCTAGTAAAGGTCTTGAACGAAGCTCATGTGGCTCAAGATATCTTTGTAGAGGGCTTTGGAGGACTCGTCAATAATATCACCGCCAACAATTATCTCGCCTTCACCGAAGAAGAAATCCCTGCCGAGGGGAGAGAGCATAACAGGGCTTTACATGTATTAGTCAAGTGCATGGACCACGTCGTAGCCAAGGTGCTTATCGATAACGGTTCCAGTTTAAACGTAATGCCCAAAAGCAATTTGGAGAAATTACCATTTAATGCTTCCCATCTAAAGCCAAGTTCCATGGTAGTCTGTGCCTTCGATGGCACCCGCCAAGAGGTTAGGGGAGAGATCGACCTCCCTGTACAGATAGGCCCCCATGGATCCATTCGGTGGGAGTCGTTCCCTCTACACTCCACCAAAAATTGAAGTTTGTAGTGGAAGGGCATTTGGTTATCGTATCGGGCGGGGAAGACATCTTGGTGAGTTGCCCATCCTCTATGCCATATGTGGAAGCCGCGGAGGAGTCATTAGAAACGGCCTTCCAGTCTATTGAGGTGGTTAGTATTGCCTCTGTAGATTCCTTCTCTGGGAAACCTTGCCTGTCCGATGCGGCAGTAATGATGGCTCGAGTGATGGTGGGAATGGTTACGAGCCCGAAATGGGTTTAGGTAAGGACAACGGCGGCATAACCAGCCTGATAAGCACTAAAGGAATTCGTGGGAAGTTTGGGTTAGGCTATAAACCCACACAAGCAGACATAAAGAAAGGCATTACAGGAAGGAAGAGCGGAGGTCAAGGCTCGCGATTGGGACAAGAAATCAAGAGAGGCCCGACCTGCCACATCAGTAGGAGCTTTATAAGCGCGGGTCTAGGACACGAAGGCCAAGTCGTTGCGATATGTGAAGATGATCCACCAAGTGGGTCGGAGTTGGTACGACCATGCCCTCCTGGTTTCCGACTAGGAAATTGGCGAGTGGAGGAACGCCCGGACATTTACGCAACAAGCATAATGTAACCCTTTATGGCTCTTAAACTCTACAGTTGGGCCTAGGCTTTAGAGTTTTCTTTTGTTAAGGCTTTATGTCTTTTGTTCCTAAAATTATAAAATAAAAGATGTTTCTTCATCTGTTTCTACATCTCTACCTATTCTCATCCATTTGCATGTTTATTTCTTTACGTTTAACGCAAGATCCGACGACGAGTCCCTCGAAGGTACTAATACCTGGGACCTGACCATCGATTTCGAGCAAGAAATGAATCAAACGGAGGATAAAGAGGACGAGGATGTGGGACTTCCCCCGGAGTTGGAGAAGATAGTTGCCCATGAGGTCCAAGAAATGGGGCCTCATCAAGAAGAGACAAAACTAGTGAACTTAGGAACCTGCAGTGGGAAAAAGGAAGTAAAGATAGGCACGGGTATGACCACACCCATCCGTGAAGAATTGACAGCCCTGCTGAGAGACTACCAAGACATCTTTGCTTGGTCGTACCAAGATATGCTCGGTTTGAGTTCTGACATTGTACAACACCGATTACCTCTAAATCCCGAGTGTCCCCCGGTAAAGCAAAAACTGAGGAGGATGAAACCTGAGACATCCTTGAAAATAAAAGAAGAGGTGAAGAAACAATTTGACGCTGGTTTTGTGGCAGTCACTCGGTACCCAGAATGGGTTGCCAACATTGTACCAGTCCCTAAGAAGGATGGGATGGTGCGAATGTGTGTGGATTATCGGGATTTGAATTGAGCCAATCCCAAAGACAATTTTCCTTTGCTGCATATTGATATCCTCGTGGATAATACGGCCAATTTCGCTTTGTTTTCCTTTATGGAAGGATTCTCCGGTTACAATCAGATAAAAATGGCGCCGGAGGATATGGAAAAGACTACCTTCATCACCCTATGGGGGACGTTCTGCTACAAGGTGATGTCCTTTGGACTCAAGAATGTTGGGGCAACTTATCAACGGGCTATGGTAGCTTTGTTCCATGATATGATGCACCAAGAGATCGAGGTCTATGTGGATGACATAATTGCCAAATCTAAGACCGAGGAGGAACACCTTGTCAACCTGCGGAAGTTGTTCGAAAGGATTAGGAAGTATCAATTGAGGTTTAACCCCACTAAGTGCACTTTTGGGGTCAAATCAGGGAAATTGCTAGGTTTCCTCGTAAGCCAGAAAGGGATAGAGGTGGACCCCGAAAAGGTGAAGGCCATCCTTGAGATGCCGGAACCCCATACCGAGAGGCAAGTCAGAGGTTTCCTGGGACGTTTGAATTATATTGCCAGATTCATATCACAACTCACTGCTATTTGTGAGCCGTTGTTCAAACTCTTACGCAAAAACCAAACCGTCCATTGGAATGAGGATTGTCAAGAGGCATTCGGGAGGATCAAAAAGTGTCTTATGAATCCTCCTATGCTTATGCCACCGGTACTCTGGAGGCCTCTCATCTTGTATATGATAATTTTGGACGAGTCGATGGGATGTATGCTGGGGCAACATGACGAGTCCGGGAAGAAAGAGTGCGTTGTCTACTACTTGAGTAAGAAGTTCACGGCCTGTGAAATGAATTACTCCCTGCTCGAAAGAACGTGTTGCGCTTTAGTCTAGGCGTCCCACCGTCTAAGACAATACATGCTGAGCCATACCACCTGGTTGATATCCAAGATGGACCCCGTTAAGTACATCGTCGAGAAGGCTGCTCTCACAGGGCGGATCGCCCGGTGGCAAGTTTTGCTATCCGAGTTTGATATAGTTTATGTCACCCAAAAGGCGATAAAAGGAAGCGCCTTAGCAGATTATTTGGCTTAGCAGCCTCTCAACGACTATCAGCCCATGCATCCCGAATTCCCGGATGAGGACATCATGACCTTGTTTGAGGAAAAACTAGACGAGGACCGGGACAAATGGACTGTATGGTTTGATGGAGCGTCAAACGTTCTAGGCCATGGCATTGGAGCAGTATTGGTCTCTCCAAACAATCAATGTATACCTTTCACGGCCAGGTTGGGATTTGATTGCATCAACAATATGGCCGAGTATGAAGCGTGTGCCTTGGCCGTCCAAGCGGCAATTGACTCTAATGTCAAACTGCTCAAAGTATACGGGGACTCAGCACTGGTGATTCACCAGCTAAGAGGGGAATGGGAAACTAGAGACCCCAAGCTGATACCCTACAAAGCCTATGTCAAGGAATTGGCTGATTCCTTTGATGAGATCTCCTTCCATCACATTCCCTGGGAGGAAAATCAAATGGCGGATGCGCTTGCTACTCTGGCATCCATGTTCTAGCTAACACTGCATGGGGACCTACCATACATTGAGTTCTGGTGTTGTGGCAGACCCGCACATTGTTGTCGGGTGGAAGAAGAACGGGACGGTAAGCCTTAGTATTTCGATATCAAGCGGTTCATTGAAAGCAAAGGATACCCACAGGGGGCTTCCGACAATGATAAAAGGACATTGAGGAGATTGGCGGCCGGTTTCTTCATGAGCGGGAGCATACTATATAAAAAAAACCATGACATGACTCTCCTGCGATGCGTGGATGCCAAAGAGGCAGACCACATGATCAAGGAGGTCCACGAGGGTTCGTTCAGAACGCACGCCAACGAGCATGCTATCGCCAGGAAAATCCTGAGAGTAGGTTATTATTGGCTCACCATGGAAAGTGATTGTTGCATTCATGTAAGGAAATGCCATAAATGTCAATCGTTCGCGGACAATGTCAATGCTCCGCCACATCCTCTGAACATCATGTCCTCCCCTTGGCCTTTTTCAATGTGGGGGATAGACGTCATAGAGGCCATCAAACCCAAGGCTTCGAACGATCATCGCTTCATTCTCGTGGCAATAGATTATTTCACCAAATGGGTCGAAGCGGCTTCCTACACCAATGTCACGAGGAGTGTAGTGGTCAGATTCATCAAGAGGGAGCTGATTTGTCGGTACGGACTCCCTAGGAAGATCATTACCAACAATGGTACGAATCTGAATAACAAGATGATGTAGGAAATGTGTGCGGATTTCAAAATCCAGCATCACAATTCCACGCCCTACCGACCAAAGATGAACGGAGCCATGGAAGCAGCTAACAAGAATATTAAGAAAATTATTCAAAAGATGACAGTATCATACAAAGATTGGCATGAGATGTTGCCTTTTGCCTTGCATGGATACCGATCTTCGGTACGAACTTCTACTGGGGCAACACCGTATTCCTTGGTTTATGGAATGGAAGCGGTACTCCCATTTGAAGTAGAGATCCCTTCTCAGAGGATACTAGCAGAATCAGGTTTGGAAGAATCGGAGTGGGCTCAAACACGCTACGACCAACTCAACCTTATCGAAGATAAGCGCTTGACGGCCATGAGCCATGGGCGCCTATATCAACAAAGAATCGACTAAATAAAAAAACAGGTTAGCTCGCCTGGGCGAGCACCCCTGCACCTGCAAAGAAAAAACGAGGGAGGAGGAGTTTTCCTCCACCCAAAACTCTCCCCCCTCACTTCAAAAACACCAAGCTCACGGGAACTACAAAGACAGCAGCCCCCAAGCTTCCATTATTGAGTTTTTGCTTCCCTTTTCACGCTTTATTTCACTCCCCAGAGGTAAGTGCACTTTCCCTTAGTTATTTGGCTCTCCCTTGATGTGTTTTAGTGCTTTAGTTGCTTATTTTTTGCGAAATTCGTGAAGCAATACACATGTGAATCCAAGCTTGTTTTCGCTAAATTAAGGGGTTGTAAGGGATGGCCTTAGGCTTATGTTGCATTTTGGAGTAATGGGGCATGCCACATTGCCTGCATTCTTTTGCTATTCATGCCAAAACATGCGCCCACCAAGTGCCCGGTGAAATGCCTCAATGACATATGGGCATGGTTTTGTAAGCTTGGGATTGTGGGACTGTTTTATATGTATAGGGACAGCATGAAGGATTTAAAATGAGTGCCCGAATGCGATTCTAGGCCTAGGAACCCAAGCTTTTAATTTCAATACAAGGAAGCATGACTTACGCCTAGGAATCTAAGTTTTGGTTTTGAATGTAAAAAGGCATGAATATTAGGACATGTTTGAGAGGTTTTTATTAGAATTTAAATTTGGCTGCCCCATGAGGAATACCTTGCACCTAGGTAGCTTGGAAAATACCTTTCAACGGTATGTATATATGTGAATATATATAGCATGGAAGTGCCTTGCAATGTGTGTGAATATATGGCATAAAAATACCTTGCAAAGTGTGAATGTATAGCAAATAATGCATTTCAAAAATCTGTATATGTAGGATAGGTAGCATAAAAATGCCTTTCAAAATGTGTATATTTGTGGATAGGTAGCATAAGGAGCCTTTCAAAAAATGTACCCATGTAAAAAATGGCACGAGAATGATTCCCAAATGAATATATGATGTGAAATTGCCTTTCAAGTGTAGATAGATGACATGAAAGTTCCTTCTCAAATAAATGCAAGTGTGTGCATGACATGAGTTTGGCTCTCCAATGTGCATATATAAACAAATATGAAACAACAAAAATGTATATATTAATAAAATACTCCAAATGTGCGTAGGTAGTTTGTGGTAGCAAAATACTTAGGATATGAACATGTGTAATTTTGACACAATACCTTGAGCATGCGTATATGTATTCTTTTCAAAAAAAAATATACATATGTCTGGTAACTAGAATGTTTTGAATATCCTTGTATGTTGATATAAGTAGTAGGATATTTTACGCTGTCGCAACCTACCCTTCGGCGGGAGGGCGACGCGTGACTCGCGGGATGCGTGTTCCACGAAAGGAATACGCGCGGAGTCGCCACCAACGTTTATTTGAGGAAAACGTCGGAAAAACTGGAAAAGACGCGATCTACGAACTTTTTAGTGAAAGGTTCGGGAGTTGTACTTACGCACGGGGAAGGTATTAGCACCCCACACGTCCGTCCCAGGGGACGGCAGCCTTTAATCGAATGTGCAAACATGACTTTGATTTTTATGCCCAGGCGAGCCAGGTTGCTTCCTCCAGAAGCAACAGCCTTCTGGAGGAATATTCTGGAGGGCCCAAGTGGGCCTGGGTGCTATTTGCACCCCCATTTTTACTAAGTACACCCCCCTCTGCTTTTTTTTTGTGATTCTTTTTTCGTAAAGTTACGGAAACTTACGAATTTCGTAACGATACTTGTTTTCTTTCCGTAATGTTACGGAACCTTGCGGATTACATAATCATCCCCCTTTTGACTTACGGAATGTTACGGAACCTCACTTAATTATGCAACGATGCTTCCATTTGATTTCCGGTGTGTCACGGAAACTTACGGATTGCGCATCAATATTTTTTTGGTTTTTCGGCATGTCCTGCAATTTCACAAATTGCCTAATGATGGATGCCAAGCACCTCACAAGGACCAAAGAAAGGTCGCATGTCATCAAGCAAAGGTCCCCGGACGAAATTAGGGTATGACATACGCATATGCACGTTCATAAATATTTTACATTAAGGAAATGTGTGCACAAGTTTGTTCTAAATCAGGAAGATTAGCACGCCATTTTTGCTTTAAAATAAGCGTTTTCTTGTAAACTAACTTTCCAAATGTTTGTCCCCGCATGAAATGGCTCCGAGAAAGCTTTTCGCGAAAAGATCTAGGAGGGACGCCGTGGCTGAAGGGACCAGTGCCGCCCCCGAGTTTGATAGCCACCGTTTCAGGAGCGTCGAGCACCAGCAGCGTTGTCGCAACCTACCCTTCGGCGGGAGGGCGACGCGTGACTCGCGGGATGCGTATTCCACGAAAGGAATACGCGCGGAGTCGCCACCAACGTTTATTTGAGGAAAACGTCGGAAAAACCGGAAAAGACGCGATCTACGAACTTTTGAGTTGAAAGGTTCGGGAGTTGTATTTACGCACGGGGAAGGTATTAGCACCCCACACGCCCGTCCCAAGGGACGGCAGCCTTTAATCGAATGTGCAAACATGACTTTGATTTTTATGTTCCCTTTTATGTTCTTATATCCTTTATACCCTTTTTATATTTTTTCTTTTTTGTGGTCGACAAGGGTGTTTCCCTTTGCTCCTACGTACTCCTCAATTTGTGATGAGGAAATCAGACCTACGTAGTTCTTTCGGAACAAAGTGTTTGGTTAAGTTGTTTTTGTCTTTTTTTCAAAATATGTTTTTTATTGAACAAAAGGTCATTTAAGGTGTTGAACCATTAAACGGTCTTTTGATTTTGAAAGGGGAGAAACGTTAAGGCGTTGGACCATTAACGATCTCTTGTTTTTGAAAGGAGAGAAACGTTAAGGCATTGGACCATTAACGATCTCTTGGGGTGGTCGACAAAAGCGGGGCTTTTGCTCCTACGTATCCTCAATTGTGATGAGGAAATCAGACCTACGTAGTTCTTGCTTATCAAGTGATTCTTTTTTACTTAAGTGGTGATCATTTTAAGGCGTTGGACCTTAAAAATGATCCATTTTACTTAGTGAGAAAATGAAATGACAAACTTCAAAAGCCTATTTTTATGGACGAGCTTGACTAGGCGAATTGATTTTAGCCTTTAGTTTCACTTTAGTTATTAATCAATTCGATTAAGAATGAGAAATCCCAAAGAGAAAACGTCCGATTGATTTTCCGCTTTATTTTACTAAAAGATGTCTTTTTGATTATTATATTATTTTTTACCTCTTTTTGATTTCCAACATGGTTACAGCACGACCGAACGGTCGGAATTTATTTTAACCGAAGTTAACGGATAATACAATTCAAACGTTCGGTGGAAATTTATTTTATTTTTAAGTTAAGCGAGAAATGACTTAAGTAAAATGGCTTAAGCACGTCAAGAGGGGGTATAAAAAGTAAACAAAACGAGAATAAAAATGCACGAAACACAATGTGGACCACTACGGGTACATAGAATGAATCGAAAAGCTTGGTTCGAGGTACTTACCCGTTGAAGATCGAAGAACGAATGAAGAACGTCGAAGAACGGTTGAAACCTTTGCGAAATTCTTCACGGAAAACATTACGGAAACGTTTCGGAAGCGCCTCGGCTTAGATTTTCTTCACGGAAACAATTTTTCCAAGCAAATTCGAAAGAGAGAAAAGTGCCTCAGGGGCTGAACCCCTTCCTTCTTCACTTCCTCCCCTATTTATAGCAAAATAGGGGAGGTGCTTGCCGCCCAGCTCGCCCAGGCGAGCCAGGTTGCTTCCTCCAGAAGCAACAGCCTTCTGGAGGAATCTTCTGGAGGGCCCAAGTGGGCCTGGGTGCTATTTGCACCCCCATTTTTACTAAGTACACCCCCCTGCTGTTTTTTGGTGATTCTTTTTTTCGTAAAGTTACGGAAACTTACGAATTTCGTAACGATACTTGTTTTCTTTCCGTAATGTTACGGAACCTTGCGGATTACATAACCATCCCCTTTTTGACTTACGGAATGTTACGGAACCTCACTTAATTATGCAACGATGCTTCCATTTGATTTCCGGTGTGTCACGGAAATTTACGGATTGTGCATCAATATTTTTTTTGATTTTCCGGCATGTCCTGGAATTTCACAAACTGCCTAATGATGGGTGTCAAGCACCTCACAAGGACCAAAGAAAGGTCGCATGTCATCAAGCAAAGGTCCCCGGACGAAATTAGGGTATGACAGTTGCCCCTCTTTACTTGTCTTTTATTGGAGATAAAAGGAAAGTAAAGATAAGACACTAATTTCGTTCCTCTCGATTTGACGAGAGTCGCGGGTGACCATAAAATCTCCACATGCAAATGACTTGTTGTTCCCAGAATATCACAAATTGCCTAATGATGGGTGCCAAGCACCTCACAAGGACCAAAGAATGGTCGCATGTCATCAAGCAAAGGTCCCCGGACGAAAATCAGTGTATGACACTAATTTCGCTCCTCTCGGTTGACGAGAGTCGCGGGTGACCATGACTTGTCGTTCCTAGAATTTCACAAATTTCCTAATGATGGATGCCAAGCACCTCACAAGGACCAAAGAATGGTCGCATGTCATCAAGCAAAGGTCCCCGGACGAAAATCAGTGTATGACACTAATTTCACTCCTCTCGGTTGACGAGAGTCGCGGGTGACCATGAAATTTCCGCATGTAAATGACTTGTTGTTCCCGGAGGAACAAAAGGTGCAGAAGACTATGTTAGTCTCTGCATGCTATCAAGCGTTCTGTCTTACAGATAGCAAAAGAATGTTTATACGGATAACCACTCGGGTATTTCCGCGTATCATCGGGCCCGCCGCCTCTGGATGATACAAGGGTGCAAATGACCAAACTTGGTCTCTGCTTGTCATCGGGCCCGCCGCCTCTGGATGACAAAAGGGTGCGGATAACCGTAAGGTATCTCCGCGTATCATCGGGCCCGCCGCCTCTGGATGATACAAGGGTGCAGAATGACCAAACTTGGTCTCTGCTTGTCATCGGGCCCGCCGCCTCTGGATGACAAAAAGGGTGCGGATAACCGTAAGGTATCTCCGCGTATCATCGGGCCCGCCGCCTCTGGATGATACAAGGGTGCAGAATGACCAAACTTGGTCTCTGCTTGTCATCGGGCCCGCCGCCTCTGGATGACAAAAGGGTGTGGATAACCGTAAGGTATCTCCGCGTATCATCGGGCCCGCCGCCTCTGGATGATACAAGGGTGCAGAATGACCAAACTTGGTCTCTGCTTGTCATCGGGCCCACCGCCTCTGGATGACAAAAAGGGTGCGGATAACCGTAAGGTATCTCCGCGTATCATCGGGCCCGCCGCCTCTGGATGATACAAGGGTGCAGAATGACCAAACTTGGTCTCTGCTTGTCATCGGGCCCGCCGCCTCTGGATGACAAAAGGGTGCGGATAACCGTAAGGTATCTCCGCGTATCATCGGGCCCGTCGCCTCTGGATGATACAAGGGTGCAGAATGACCAAACTTTGTCTCTGCTTGTCATCGGGCCCGCCGCCTCTGGATGATACAAGGGTGCAGAATGACCAAACTTGGTCTCTGTTTGTCATCGGGCCCGCCGCCTCTGGATGACAAAAGGGTGCGGATAACCGTAAGGTATCTCCGCGTATCATCGGGCCCGCCGCCTCTGGATGATACAAGGGTGCAGAATGACCAAACTTGGTCTCTGCTTGTCATCGGGCCCGCCGCCTCTGGATGACAAAAAGGGTGCGGATAACCGTAAGGTATCTCCGCGTATCATCGGGCCCGCCGCCTCTGGATGATACAAGGGTGCATGTCACATGACCTCAGGGTCAGTATGACAAAGATTATGGGGCGGCCGACAAAAGCAAGGCTCTTGCTCCTACGTATCCTCCAATGAGGAACTCAGACCTACGTAGTTCTGGATAACTTGTGAGACTTGAAAAGTCTCCATCGGAAAATGCTGACATCTCCGGAAAGGGCGCAGATGACCATATTGGTCTCTGCTCGTCAATCACACTTGGGGTCACTGAATGACGAGGTGCGGATAACCGTAAGGTGTCTCCGCGGGCTACCAGCTCTTGAGTCATGGCAACAAAAAGCGGTGCGGTCGACAAAAGCGAGGCTCTTGCTCCTACGTATCCTCTAATGAGGAACTCAGACCTACGTAGTTCTGGATAACTTGTGAGATTTGAAAAAGTCTCGGTGTTTTCTCCACTAAAATGCAAACATGCTTTAGCAAGGAGACAAATATTCCAACTGATTTAGAGCAGCATATGCTTTTTTGAGTGAAAAACAATGCGTCTACCGGGGAAGGAGAGTCTGCTGATGAAATCTCCCATAACCATAAATGAGATTTTGGATGTTAGCATTTCGTTTCTAAATGAACATTTAGAGGAAACACTGGGTTCGACAAAATAGAAGAAAATCACTCAAAGTGTATCAATCTCGCACAGGTAAGTGTTTCATCCTAATTTCGAACCATAGATATCTCATGACTTGACTTTGCAAATTATTTCCTATCAAATCAAAAATTACATGTGTGATCATGGATCAATAGGACTTCCCTTGGGAATGGGTTCTTTTAGTGGGTTTTTCGGCTTTTGTGTGTTTTTGGCTTTTGATTTTTTGTGGCTTTTTCTTTTTCTGTTTAGTGTGGGGCGAAAAAGTCGCTAGCGCACTGATTTTGGTTGGCAATTAAAGGGAGAAGACCATTTTAGGTCGTGGTTTCCTTTCCTTCTTTTTTTTGTTTATTTGGTGACAATTCTGTATCGTTCAGATATTGTCCGGTCCAAAGACCTCTCTGCCCATTTCTTCTGTTTTTCCGATCCTTGATCAGGAGCTTTCTTTCCTTCTTTTCTCTTTTTTCTTTCTCCCATTCTTTGATTGGGAACTTTCTTTCTTTTCTTTTTTTTTGCTTTCTCCCACTCTTTGATTGGGAATTTCCTTTCTTTTCTTTTTTGCTTCCGAGGGTAAGGATTATGGTGAGTCAGTATTTTGGCTCAAGGTTTGTAGAATGGCTAGACATGATACATGTCGGGGTTTGGTTTGGCTCAAGGATAAAAGGGGATGCCCCACATTATTTCCATGACACAAATGCAAAAATGATGATTTGGAAATTTTATGCAAAACTGGTTATGCATGCACCTATGCGGACACTCAAGTGTCAAATTTTTATGGTCATGTGATGCTAGGGCTCAGGATTCATTTCCTCTATTTTAAATCAACCCAATGTTTCCAAAATATGTTCTTTTATCAATTTGTGCATTCATCCGAGTCCATTTCGGGCGTCCGGGGAAATTTCACAGCATTCACCCTTCAGGTGTATACACATTTTTTTAAAAACTAGTTATGATCAGTGAATTTTTCCAAAGAAAAGTTGGAAGTCAACTCTTTTCAAAAGCATGTCGGTTTTTCAGCTAGACAACTTATTTTTCTTTTTCCATCTTTTTTTTTTTCTTCTTTTTTTTCATTTGTTCATTTTTTTTCTCGTTTGTTTTTTTTCCTTCTTTTTTTTTTTTTTATGAGGTATTTTGCTACCTAAACATGTGTATATTTTTGTGAGGTATTTTTGCTATATACATGCATATCCAAGGTATCTTGCTACCTAAACATACATATATATATTTTGTGAGGTATCTTTTTGCTACATACATGCATATCTAAGGTATCTTGCTACCTAAACATACATATATATATTTTGTGAAGTGTGTTTTTGTTTACATACACGCACATCTAAGGTATCTCTCTACCTAAACATACATATATATATTTTGTGAAGTATTTTTTTGTTTACATACATGCATATCTAAGGTATCTTTCTACCTAAACATACATATATATATTTTGTGAAGTGTTTTTTTGTTTACATACATGCATATCTAAGGTATTTTCACTACCTAAACATACATATATATATTTTGTGAGGTATGACTACCTTCCGAGCTTGTGCTTGTTTTATTTAAATCCCCAGGATCATGAGCAACTAGGTGCGTCCTACTATAAAAAGTGATCAAATAACAAGCATAGATTCAAAAGGTACTAGGTTGCCTCCTAGTAGCGCTTCTTTAACGTCTTTAGTTGGACGCCTTATGACTTGTCGGTCACTGACCTAGTACTTTTCTTACATTTGGCTTTGGACTTGGTCGCCTATTGATCGGCCATGTTGTGTAGGCAATACTCAAACCTTTTTGTGGATGAGCAGAGGTGAACTCTAGAGGTGATGGCGGTGCGTCTGTTTCCCGCTGCCGACCATCCCAATGCTGCTGTGGTGTTTCGCCCTGCGCCCGCCTGGGGGCGCAGTACTTCTTGATGAAAGCTCGATTAGTAGGGGGCCTGATGCCCTTGCTGGAGGTGACAGGTACTCTGTAGAACTGACAGAGACCCGTAATTAGAGCTTGACAACTCCAAGACCCTGTTGGACTTCTTCGGGTCCACTGGGTGTCTTGCAGGCGCAATCCCTGCAAACAATAGATGAAATCAGAAATCAGTTGAGCGATGCGCATACTTACCTATGATGACGTGACCTTGCCGGGGGGGTACGGGCACCCTGTAGGACTGATAGAGGCCCGTAACCAGAGCTGGAAACCCCAGGGCCCTGTTGGACTTCTTCAGGTTCACTGGGTGTCTTTGTGGGTGCGATCCCTGCAAACAAATAAATGGTATCAGAAATCAGTTGAACCATATGCATACTTACCCATGTCGGGACGGCACAGACCAACTGATACTTCCGCAGGGGGAGATTGGCATTGCGGTCGCTGGGCAGAATGTTGCTAAGTAGCAATGCCATCTATATTTGTGTAAGAGTGGTCATGTTGGTGCGCATGGTCCGCACTCTTCTCTTTGCAGCGGCACGGGTGAAATCTTGCCCCAGTATGCATAGTAGCTGTGTGATAGCCTCCCTCTCTGGTTGTGCTCGCACAGTTGGCCCTCCTCCAATATCAGGGGTGGCCCAGGAACCGTTAAAAGGAAACTACTGGTCCCTTAACCGGGAGTGCAAGTCTCGGTTAAGCATTTAAGGACAGAGGACCTTAAATTATCTTAAGGTGTGGATATGGAGCCCACTGAAAGTGAGGACGCGTAGTCCTCTAAAGGAGAGGGCGTGTAGCCCTCTGAAGTTCAGGACGTGTCGCCTTTCGAAGGCGAGGGAGTGTAGTCCTATGATGGCAAGGACGTGCAGTCCTTTCAAGGTGAGGGCGTGTAGCCCTCTGACGGTGAGGGTAACTAGTACCCAAGGTGAGGACGTGTAGCCCTCTCAAGGCGAGGACATGTAGTCCTCTGGAGGTGAGGGCGTGCAACCCTCTGATGGTGAGGACGTGTAGTCCTCTCAAGGCGAGGACGTGTAGTCCTCTGAAGGTGAGGGCGTGTAGCCCTACAAAGGTGAAGGCACATGACCCTTTGACGGCGAGGACGTGTAGTCCTCTGAAGTTGAAGGTACATGACCCTTTGAAGGCGAGGACGTGTAGTCCTCTGAAGGTGAAGGTAACTAGTAGCCAAGGTGAGGGCGTGTAGCCCTCTCAAGGCGAGGACTTATAGTCCTCTGGAGATGAGGGCGTGCAGCCCTCTGGTGGTGAGGACGTGTAGTCCTCTCAAGGCGAGGACGTGTAGTCCTCTGACGGTGAGGGTAACTAGTACCCAAGGTGAGGGCGTGTAGCCCTCTCAAGGCGAGGACATGTAGTCCTCTGGAGGTAAGGGCGTGCAGCCCTCTGATGGTGAGGACGTGTAGTCCTCTTAAGGCGAGGACGTGTAGTCCTCTGACGGTGAGCGTAACTAGTACCCAAGGTGAGGGCGTGTAGCCCTCTCAAGGCGAGGACATGTAGTCCTCTGGAGGTGAGGGCGTGCAGCCCTCTAATGGTGAGGATATGCAGTCCTCTGAAGGTGAGGACATGCAGTCCTCTGATGGCGAGGGCGTGTAGCCCTCTGAAGGTGAGGACATGCAGTCCTCTAATGGCGAGGGCGTGTAGCCCTCTGAAGGTGAGGACATGCAGTCCTCTGAAGGCGAGCCAATAGGTACAAGTACCAAAGGACTTTAACCTTACAAGAAAGCAAGAGGTTGGCTCTTTGAGAGGGCCTCTCATCTATTCACTTATTACCTAATATGAACATGATGATTTTTTGGGGATGCAAATGTATGCAACCTTCATCTTGAAATGCAGTAAATGCAGGCTTTGCATGCAATAATGCAATGTTATGGAAAATTATACAATGTTCATGACATTCTTTCCCTATTTTGTGATTTTGATTTTGGTTTGATTTTTTTTGGAAAACACAAATTGACTGTCCTTTTGAAAGAGGTGATAGTCCATGCAACCTTATCCTATCTTTTGCAAATCTCTCCGAGAACTCCCTCAGAGTGTGTGTTTTGTTTGATTTAGTCATTTGACCATTTTGGAGTGACGACAATCGAGTC
Source organism: Glycine soja (assembly GCF_004193775.1). Lineage (NCBI taxonomy): Eukaryota > Viridiplantae > Streptophyta > Magnoliopsida > Fabales > Fabaceae > Glycine > Glycine soja. The sequence continues at coordinate 18,930,431 of NC_041003.1, read as the reverse complement.
ATTTGATGTTTAATCAATCCATTGAAATCCTAGGGTTTGTCCCCCCTTTTTTTGTTGAAAACATCGATGGGTGAGAACTTTTGATCGGCCCCTATGTTCACTTGAGGCTCATGCACGGTGCCCCTCATTGCCCCAGTGTAAGGCTTTGAGGTACCAATCGTTGTCTTTCGTCATGACCTTGTAGGAGGGAACCTATTGGGTGAGAACTTCTAATCTGCCCCTAGGTTCACTTGAGGCTCATGCACGATGCCCCTCATTGCCCCAGTGTAAGGCTTTGAGGTACCAATCGTTGTCTTGTTTTCATAGCCTCGTAGTGAGGAAGAATGAAAGAAGCAGTTGAGTTTTGCAAAAAGAATTTTCCAAGGACGAGAAATAGTTGAAGGATCTTTCAGTTGATGGATTAAGTCAAATGACTCCTATGTAGAAGCAAGATGTTTTGATGTCTTGATGATGCTAAAGGATCAAGTGCTTCTAAGTTTTATTCAAGACAAGAATCCAAGAAAGTCAAGATATATGATCAAGTTGATTTCTAGAATCTTTTGGAAGAAGTTTCCAAATTGAAAAAACAAAAGGTTTGACCAAAGAATTCTATCATTTCAAATTGAGATTTGCTCTCTGGTAATCGATTACCATTAGTTGAAAATGTTTTAATTCAAATTTTTAAAACCTGTAATCGATTACATAAGTCTTGTAATTGATTACCAGAGGGGATTTTCAGAAAATAATTTCCAAGAGACATATCTATTCAAATGTTTTATGAACGGCCATTCAAATGTTTTAAAGAGAGTTTTTATTGCCCAAACAGTTTTATCCTCTCGAAAGATCAAGAGTATTTCTGAACTGAAATGTCTTATCCTCTCAAAAAGATTCCTTGGTCAACCACTTGCTTATTCAATAAGGAATTTTGATTGGTCTTCATTGTACAATCTATCCCTTTTAAGAGAGATTTCTTCTTCTTATTTCTGAAAAGGGATTAAGAGACCGTGGGTCTCTTGTAGTAGAGGATTCTTGAACACAAGGGAAGGGTTGTCCCTATGTGCATTGTTAATCCGAAAAGAGAGAGTGAAAGTTTAATTGGGGAATAATATTCGTATCTTAATTCAATCCCCTCTTCTTCTCAAGGTAACTGAGGCCATTTGTCCAACATCCTATTCTTGATAACTCACTTCTCTCTAAAAAGACAAAAATGAGGTCACATGAACGTCTATATTTTTACTTGAAAACACAGTCAATCGAATGCCTTTTTATTTTTTATTTTGAAACTTATTTGTTTTGAACTTTGCTCGTTGTTTTACGGCACCCCCACCAACGTGCAAGATGAGTAATCTCTGATTGAACGGTCTTGGAAGTCAACACTCAGGAGCGCAGGTTGCTTGAGCAAACAGACCAATGGCTTACACTCACATTCTGGTGGAAGTTGAATAAGCAAAGATGTGTTCGTGAGAGGATGTCCATTTTATCTATATCATTTAACATTGTAACTGTGGTTTATGGCATAAACTTGAAAATCCTGATGAGTCATAACAACAGCTTCCAGAATTGCCCCATGTATGGTGTTGCTTGTTAATGTTAGGATTCAACAAGCGATTCTCCTCAAATTTCAGCCAGCCCGTATCAATTAGACCTTGCACCTTACGCTTCAGAGCCCTACAATGCTCAATGGAACGCCCCGGGGCTTCTCCGTGACAAGCACACGTTGCGTTCGAGTCGTATTCTCGGAGAAATGGAGGTTGATGAACCTTGGCTAGGGTTATGGCTACCATTGAATTATCAAGTAGATATAGGATCAAGTTTAGCATATGACAACGGAATTTGGGGTGAACCCTACAGGCTTTTTGCTGCAAAATTCCTTTTTGTTGTGTGTGTTTTTTTTTGGTTTGTGCTAAAGGTGGTCTTCGTCATTGGAAGTGCGGTAGACAGACTTTGTGGTTGATTTAGGGATGGCCTTTGTGGATAACTGGGTGGTGGGGTAAGGAGGAGGTTTGTTATTGGCTGAGTAATGACATTGTTGGGTTGGTGGGAAACTTGGCCGTATAGGAATGGCAGTCACAGCATGGGTTTCTCCCTCTTTCTCACCCTCTTCATTTGCCCCAGTTTTCTCAGTCGTCCTAGTAGGATGATCAAATTTGCCTCTTTTCGGATCCACTTCGATCTTTTTGCTGGCGAAGACCAAATCTGTAAAACTTGAAGGTGTGTAACCCACCATTTTTTTCATAGTAGAACACCGGTCACGTGTCTACTATCATTGTGATAATCTCTTTCTCTGTTTTTGGGGGTGCTACTTGAGTTGCCAAGTCTCTCCATCTTTGGGCGTATTCTTTGAAAGATTCGTGCCCCCTTTTTGCACACTTTTTGTAGTTGCATCCTATCCGGAGCCGTATCAGAATTGTACTGACACTGCTTTAATGAAGGCAACCATTAGGTCCTTCCAAGAATGGACTCAAGAAGGTTCCTAAGTTAGTATACCAGGCGACAGTTGTCCTAGTAAGACTTTCTCAGGAAAAATGTATCAGCAGTTTCTCATCTTTTGCGTATGCCCCCATCTTCCGACAGTACATCTTTAGATGGTTCTTGGAGCGAGTAGTCCCCTTGTACTTGCCAAAGTCCGGCACCTTGAACTTGGGAATGACCATGTTTGGGTATTAGGAACAACTCTTCTAGGTTAGCAAAGGCATAATCTTCACCTCCTTCAATGGCCCTGAGCCTTTCCTCTAGATGATCCAACTTTCCCATTCCTGCCATAGTCATGAGGGTTTTTAACCGCTGTGGAATGCAAGAGGTGCAGTTGTGGGTGATACTGAGGGCCTTCCAAAGGGTTTTGTAGGGGTATACCACCAACTGCTTGCCCTTCCGTGGTATATCCGAGCCAAGGCTCGAAGTCGGCTAGATTGTGATGGGGAATTTCATGGGTTTCTTCCACGGTTTAAGAGACATGTGCATGATCAGTTTGGGGTTGCTGGCTTTCAATGGGTATAGGAGTGGAGTTATTGACATTCTTATTGGGAGTGTACGCCACATTGGGTGGCGTATAGTTGAGAGGCAAGCCATATGACGGGAAGGCGTGCTTGTTTTGAATTTGCACATCATGGGGGCCGCCCGTACTTCCTAAATCTTTGCCTACCATATTTGAGGTTGGATGATTCATTTGCTTGAGGCCGGATGGGGACGTCGGGTTCACCTTAGCAACAACGCTGGTAGCGGCAATTGCAACCGCATTGGCTTCCATTATCTTCTTCACGCTCATCATGGCCTCCATCATTGTGGCCATTTTCTCTTTAATGGCCTCCATGTCGGCCTTCATCTTCTCTTGTATCTCCTCTACTTCACCCATTACTCTAGCTCTAGCACGAGTTCGGTAAGGGCGTCGTAAAGCGTGTCCCTTTCTTTTTTATAACAATGATTAAGTTCATTTTATTTTATTTTTCAAGGAAAGAATGCAACGAGCAATGCAACCAATGAAAAGCATGGATGCATGCGAATGATGTACAATTGAAGTATTGCGAATTTTTACGCAAGATATGGGGTTGAATCAATTTAGATTTTCAACATGGTCCATGACATCTCTGTCAAGGTGAAACTGGAAGTAACAAGGACATCAATAATCCTAAATATGTTTGGCAGTAGACGAAGCAGTGATGTGACTCGATTCATCTTTTGCCCCAATTTTGCAAGACGGTTACTTCCATATTTCAACTTGACTTGATGAACCTTTTTGTAAAAGCATGAGCTTGGTTCAACCCTATAATCCAAGGAATGGCAATTCTGATCGCCAATACTACAACAACATCTCATAGGGATGAATGACTCGGGCATACTTTAAGCTTATGCACGGAAAATGTAATTATGAAATTGAGATGCCCGAAGAAACACCATTTCCTAGTTAACCATGCATTAGGCACCATGTTCAATTATTTTGTTTTTAAGTGAAACGGGTTTATGATCCCAACATGGTTGGCTCGTGGTGCCTAACACATGAAACTAAGAATGTAGTGTGAAGTTTCACGCTTCCCCCTTTTTTGTTTTTGTTTTGTAGAGGAAAACGCAAGGATGAGCAAACATGAAAACAAATGGTATGCAATTTTGCAGATCAAAAAGTTTGTTGAACGCATATGCATGATGATGCCATGAGTCATGCAAAATGTGAGGCTTGAATATGATAACGGACAAATGCAGGATATGTCCATTATGATGTTATGAAGAGATGCTTATGCGATGCATGATATGAATGCATTTTACGGACACGAGAGCCCGGAAAATTATCTCTTCTTACTTGCGCATTTGGGGGCGCAGTGCCCCATGTGTACAATTAAGAAGGTGATATGGACCTTCCGGCTTCCCGTGACAAAGGACGAGACCAACATACAATGCATGCTAGAGATAAAATGTGGGAGTGACTTGATTCGCACTGATTTTTGGAGTAAAAACGTGGGATAAACTCATTTTATTCAAAAAGTTATAACTAGTCAAGATCTGAGCGACAATACAAACTTCCTAGCGGTTTCTAATCATATGGTCCATTAAGTCTATCATATGTTGACAATAGCTGAGAAGTCTGTGGATCTTCTTGGGGGCGGAGTAGGTGTCCGCCATTGCTTTGGCCTTGGCTAGCAATCGGGGAAGTTCTTGACTCCTGTTCAAAGTAAGAGCAAATCGGTCCGTCCACATTGTTGCCTCTTGGTGCCATGAATCAATTACCCTTTCCCTTGCTTCCCTTTCTGCTGATATCTTGGCGTACTCATCCTCTAGCCTTTGCTCATGAGTCGCCGCTAGATTTAACTTCTCTTTGCACTCATCGATGATGGCCCACATATTCCCTTCAGTCTTGCTTAACTGTTGGGACAAATTTCTTTTCGATCGCTGCCAGGTCCACCAACCCATCCACATTTGGAAAGAGGAATCCCTCGAAAATCAACAGTGTGAGAATATCTATGAATGGGGTCCACTCGCCTTTATCTGCCAAGATTCTTGCTTTTACCTCCAAATATTTTCTTGGTATTCCGACCACCCCATTTTCGACTTGCCTTTGGCGGTCTAATTCCTGCGCCGAGATTTGGACCTTTTTTAGAAATTCTGGCCAATGAGGGGTAGAACCCTGAGAAGAGGTATGGTTTCCTTCCCCCTAGAGGACATCCTAGGATCTCTTCAAATTCTTCCACCATTGGTGATAGCTGGAAGTCCCCAAAGATGAAGCACCTCAACGGCTGATCATAATACTGGGTGAGGGAGGCAATTGGTTCCATGGAGACTTCTACCCTAGCTAGGTCCCAAATGCTTACCATAGGCTTTGCGGAAGGCTTGCTGTTGAATTTGACCCATTAATTGCCCCAACTTTCGTAAACTGGTGACCTCTAAGCTCTTGATTTTGACTTGATAAAACCTCTTTTTAAGCGAAGGCTTTTGACTTGATCCCATGTTTTACTAAAGTGAAATAAAATCTAGTGCGAATCAAAACTCCGACATCTATCATGGGTGGAATGGATGAATGCATGAAGGAACGCATATGACACGGATGCAATTTATGAATACGGGAGCTCGGGAAATTGTCTCCTTCTTAGATACAACGTCTTGGGGTAGCAAAGTGCCCAACGTATGTATTTAAGAAGGTGACACGGACCCTCCGTTGGTTTGCCCAAGAGAGGGGATTAAGACGGAACCCGCACATGATGCACATGCGAAAGGTACAATACGGGGATGTACATAGTATGATAATATTCACTGAACATAAGCAAACGAATATATGATACTTATGCATGGTAGTGTGAAAAATGGCACGCAGCGTGTTTGCTCCGTGCCCCTATTTAAGGGACCTATAAGGGAGAGAACTAACTAGGCTTTTAGCAATAATCCCCAAGGTAGTCATATCTCTCTTGATGGTTTCTAGAGGTATCATCCCCTTCGAAGAACATATTGCAGCAGTAGGGACTACTAGCAACAATAAGTTTTCAAAGAGAAACGCTCTAGATGAGGGTTCATTGTAATCAAGCAAGTCGGAGACCTAGCATGATCACAGATTCACCTTCACTCCTTATGTTCCCATGAACTCGGGTATAGGGCCCTTTTTCACTCACAGTGTGTGCAAATAGTGTTAGTGTTTGTGTGCATCAAATGAATAAATATTTACCTCATGCATACATTCTAAAACACACTAAAAGCAACAAATAGTTTATATACACAAGAACATAAAACAAATAAAGGGAAACCAACAAAGGAGAAAGTCATGATAAAACATTGCACAAGATTAAATGGCCTAACTCTCTAAAAAACAGTCCCCAGTGGAGTCGCCAACTGTCGCAACCTACCCTTCGGCGGGAGGGCGACGCGTGACTCGCGGGATGCGTATTCCACGAAAGGAATACGCGCGGAGTCGCCACCAACGTTTATTTGAGGAAAACGTCGGAAAAACCGGAAAAGACGCGATCTACGAACTTTTGAGTTGAAAGGTTCGGGAGTTGTATTTACGCAGGGGGAAGGTATTAGCACCCCACACGCCCGTCCCAAGGGACGGCAGCCTTTAATCGAATGTGCAAACATGACTTTGATTTTTATGTTCCCTTTTATGTTCTTATATCCTTTATACCCTTTTTATATTTTTTCTTTTTTGTGGTCGACAAGGGTGTTTCCCTTTGCTCCTACGTATTCCTCAATTTGTGATGAGGAAATCAGACCTACGTAGTTCTTTCGGAACAAAGTGTTTGGTTAAGTTGTTTTTGTCTTTTTTGCAAAATATGTTTTTTATTGAACAAAAGGTCATTTAAGGTGTTGAACCATTAAACGGACTTTTGATTTTGAAAGGGGAGAAACGTTCAGGCGTTGGACCATTAACGATCTCTTGTTTTTGAAAGGAGAGAAACGTTAAGGCATTGGACCATTAACGATCTCTTGGGGTGGTCGACAAAAGCGGGGCTTTGCTCCTACGTATCCTCAATTGTGATGAGGAAATCAGACCTACGTAGTTCTTGCTTATCAAGTGATTCTTTTTTACTTAAGTGGTGATCATTTTAAGGCGTTGGACCTTAAAAATGATCCATTTTACTTAGTGAGAAAATGAAATGACAAACTTCAAAAGCCTATTTTTATGGACGAGCTTGACTAGGCGAATTGATTTTAGCCTTTAGTTTCACTTTAGTTATTAATCAATTCGATTAAGAATGAGAAATCCCAAAGAGAAAACGTCCGATTGATTTTCCGCTTTATTTTACTAAAAGATGTCTTTTTGATTATTATATTATTTTTTACCTCTTTTTGATTTCCAACGTGGTTACGGCACGACCGAACGGTCGGAATTTATTTTAACCGAAGTTAACGGATAATACAATTCAAACGTTCGGTGGAAATTTATTTTATTTTTAAGTTAAGCGAGAAATGACTTAAGTAAAATGGCTTAAGCACGTCAAGAGGGGGTATAAAAAGTAAACAAAACGAGAATAAAAATGCACGAAACACAATGTGGACCACTACGGGTACATAGAATGAATCGAAAAGCTTGGTTCGAGGTACTTACCCGTTGAAGATCGAAGAACGATGAAGAACGAATGAAGAACGTCGAAGAACGGTTGAAACCTTTGCGAAATTCTTCACGGAAAACATTACGGAAACGTTTCGGAAGCGCCTCGGCTTAGATTTTCTTCACGGAAACAATTTTTCCAAGCAAATTCGAAAGAGAGAAAAGTGCCTCAGGGGCTGAACCCCTTCCTTCTTCACTTCCTCCCCTATTTATAGCAAAATAGGGGAGGTGCTTGCCGCCCAGCTCGCCCAGGCGAGCTCAGCTCGCCCAGGCGAGCCAGGTTGCTTCCTCTAGAAGCAACAGCCTTCTGGAGGAATCTTCTGGAGGGCCCAAGTGGGCCTGGGTGCTATTTGCACCCCCATTTTTACTAAGTACACCCCCCTGCTGTTTTTTGGTGATTCTTTTTTTCGTAAAGTTACGAAAACTTACGAATTTCGTAACGATACTTGTTTTCTTTCCGTAATGTTACGGAACCTTGCGGATTACATAACCATCCCCTTTTTGACTTACGGAATGTTACGGAACCTCACTTAATTATGCAACGATGCTTCCATTTGATTTCCGGTGTGTCACGGAAACTTACGGATTGTGCATCAATATTTTTTTTTGATTTTCCGGCATGTCCTGGAATTTCACAAACTGCCTAATGATGGGTGTCAAGCACCTCACAAGGACCAAAGAAAGGTCGCATGTCATCAAGCAAAGGTCCCCGGACGAAATTAGGGTATGACAAGCGTTTTGAGGCCATCAAAGAATGGTCGTTCCACCGAGAGAGACGCGTCCAGCTCAGGGACGATGAGTACACCGACTTTCAAGAAGAGATAGCTCGCAGGCATTGGATGTTGCTGGTCACCCGTTGGTGTTAGAGGAAGGCCATGAGTGCGAGTTTAGTCAGAGAAGGAACCGGGCCGATGGATTTGACGAGGAGGCCACTGCCCAGCTGTTATGCATACTAGGTCAGGATTTTGCCCGGACCGCTGCCGGGAGGCGGGTGCGGATCATGCGCACCAGCATGACCACCTTAACCCAGATGTGGATGACGTTGCTGCTCAACAATATCCTACCCAGTGATCATAACTCTGACCTTCCTCTGACACGGATGAGTATCCATGTGGCTCAATTGATTGTTGACGCCATCTATTTATTTGCAGGTATGCCACCCACCAGGCACCCTCTAGACCCGGATAAGTCTAACAGGGCCCTGGGGTTTCCAGCATTGATCACGGGCCTCTGCCAGTCATCCGGGGTTCCCGTCACACCTAGTAAGGTGATCCGACCGCCGATCACCCGAGCCTTCATTGAGAAGTATTGCACGCCTAGGCAGGCGCAGGGTGATGCGCCACAGGCCGCAGACGCACCGCCGCCACCTCATTAGGCTGATCCCGCTGGGTCATTAGGCATGGAGCGGTATCTACAGCACTTGGTTCGCCAACAGGCGGCCAACCACCGGGGGCAGGTGCAGATACATGAGTGTCTCTACCAGCTCAGCCTCAGTCAGTAGGGCCAGGGTTTCACTCCTTTCGCTCCCGATGACCAGACGGAGGAGGCACCTGCAGGAGCTCCCGACGATGCAGAGAACGCCTGCATGGATGAGGAGATGACAGACTTGCTCGACTTCTTGGGAGGAAGCGGAGCCACGCGACTTACCATTTTCGTGCGTTTCTCGTTCACCTTGTGGTTAGACGTAAGTAGGTAGTGTGCCCCCTCGTTCGCATGACCTTTTCAGAGAGAAAAAGAGAAAAAAAGAAAGAAGAGAGAGGAAATGAACAAATGATAAATAACTTAAAAAAGAAAAAAAAGAGGAAAAGGAAAAGAGAGCAAGTAAGGAAAGAAAAAGAAGGAACGAAAAAAAAAATAATAAGAATAAAAAGTTGTCTAGCTAAAAAATAACATGCTTGTGAAAAGAGATAATTTCCAACTTTTATTTGAAGGAAAAAATTCGCTGATCATAGCTAGTTTTTGAAAAAAAGTGTGTGTACACATTTGAAGGGTAAATGCTGTGAAAGTTTTTCCGAACACCCAAGATAGACTCGGATAAATGCATAAATTGATAAAAGAACATATTTTGGAAACACTCGGTTGACTAAAATAGAGAAAATGAATTATGAGCCCTAGCATCACATGACCAAAAAATTTTCGACACTTGAGTGTCCACCTAGGTGCATGCATGACTAGTTTTGCATAAAATTTCCAAATCATCATTGTTGCATTTGTGTCATGGAAATAATGTGAGACATCCCCTTTTATCCCTGAACCAGACCAACACCCTGACATATATCATGTCCATCCGTTCTACAAGCCTTGAGCCAAAATCCCAAGGTGAGAATATCAATCCTTGCCCTCGGAAGAAAACACAAAAGGAAGGAAAATCCCCAATCAAAGAAAGGGAGAAAGAAAAAAAGGAAAGAAAATTCCCAATTAAAAGAGGGAGAGAAAGCAGAAGAAAGAAAATCCCCGATCAAAGATCGAAAGAAAACAGAAGAAACATGCAGAAAGGTCTTTGGACCAGACAATATCTGAACAAAGAAAGGAAAACACGACCTAAAGTGGTCCTCTCCCTTTGATTGCAAATAAAAATCCTGTGCGTCAGCGACTTTTTTGCCCCGCACTAAACAAAAACAGAAAAGGAAAAGGCCAAAAACATTCAAAGCCAAAATTCCCACAAAAAAACACCATTCCCAAGATAAAGTCCTATTGATCCATGATCACGCATGTAATCTTTGATTTGATAGGAAATAATTTGCCAAATCAAGTCATGGCATATCTATGGTTCAAAATTAGGATGAAACACTTACCCGTGTGAGATTGATACACTTTGAGTGATTTTCTTCTATTTTTGTTGAACCCAATGTTTCCTCTAAATGGTCATTTACAAATGAAATGCTAACATCCAAAATCTCATTTGTGGTTATGAGAAGATTTCATCAGCATACTCCCCTTCCCCGGTAGACACATTGTTTTTCATCCGAAAAGCATATGTTGCTCTAATTAGTTGGAAGTTTTCTCTCTTTACTAAAGCATGTTCGCATTTTAGTGAAGAAAACACCAAGACTATTTTTAGTCTCTCAAGTTATCCAGAACTACGTAGGTCTAAGTTCCTCATTGAGGATACGTAGGAGCAAGAGCCTCGCTTTTGTCGGTCGCCCCAAAATCTCTGTCATATTGACCTTGGAGTCATGCGACAAGTAGAAATGCCCTAACGGTTATCCGTATAAAATTTTTGCTATCTGTAAGACTCAAAGCATGATAGCATGCAGAGACTAATGTCGTCTTCTGCGCCTTTTGTCATCTAGAGGCGGCGGGCCCGATGACACGCGGGAACCATTTGGTCCCGCACTTTCTTTTGCTATCTATAAGACTCAAAGCAAGATAGCACGCAGAGACTAATGTCGTCTTCTGCGCCTTTTGTCATCTAGAGGCGGCGGGCCCGATGACATGTGGGAACCATTTGGTGTTAGACAAGTGGCCTCAGATATCTTAAGAAGGGGGGTTGAATTAAGATATTGCAAACTATTTCCCCAATTAAAATTCTATTTCACTTTCTATTCAAGTTACAAATTCCCTTAAAAATGAACTCTTAAATAATTATTCAAATAGAACAATCTGAATATAAATATAAAGCAATAATAAATAGAAGAGTTTAAGGGAAGAGAAAGTGCAAACTCGTTTTTATACTGGTTCCGCCACACCCTTGTGCCTACGTCCAGTCCCCAAGCAACCCGCTTGAGAGTTCCACTATCTTGTAAAATCCTTTTACAAGTTCTGAACACACAAGGACAATCCTTCATTTGTGTTCATAATTCTTTTACAACAAGAGATCCTCGGTCTCTTAATCCCTTAGAGAATTTAGAAAGAAGAGAAGAATGAATCTCTCTTGAAAGAGATAGATTTTACAATCTAAGCACTCAAATGATTCCTTATTGAATTGCAAGTGAATTGGCCAAGGAATTCTTAAGAGGATAAAATGTTTTTGCTCTTTGAGAGAATAACACTTGTTGTTTTGAAAAACTCTGAGCAAATTCGTGTTTTAAGTCACATATATATAGACCTTTGGTGGTCATGTAAAAACCATTTGAGAAGATGTGACTCTTAGAAATATTTTTCTGAAAATTTCCTCTGGTAATCGATTACAGGATTTGTGTAATCGATTACAAGTTTTAAAATTTGAATTAAAACGTTTATTAACTGCTGGTAATCGATTACCAATATGGTGTAATTGATTACACAGTCTAAAATTTGAATTCAAATTTTTAATAGCTTTTGTAAACATTTTTGGCCACTGGTAATCGATTACATCCTCTAGTAATCGATTAACAGAGAGTAAATCTCTTGAAAAGCACTTTTTAACTTAAATTACTTGGCCAAACCTTTTGCTATATCAATTTAGGAATTCCCTTCTTAAAATACTAGTGATCATCTTGATGCTATGTCTTGTATTCTTGAATCATTGTCTTGAATTTAAACTTGAAAGGCGCATTTGCATCATTTGCATCAAATGACCATGATCATCATTAAAACATCAAAGTCATTTGCTTCTACTATCTCCCCCTTTTTGATGATGACAATATAAGTCCTGAAATCAAGATACAAGCAAGCAATGTATATACATAATATTTGCATGTTCACTCCCCCTATGTTTTGGAATTTATGATCACTTGATTCTTGATTTCTAAGCTTCTCTACCACCCCCCATTTTTCTCCCCCTTTGGCAACATCAAAAAGCCAAAGTACGTGGGAATCAAAAACAGATATAATAATGAACGGGACAAAGAGCAATGATAAGTCATAACAAACCAAAATCATAAATAAGACATAATCAAAATAGAATCCAATCAGTTCAAAATTCAAAAACACATAGAATAAAAAAAAGTCTATAAACCAAATACTAAATGATAAATAAAGTACTGAAAACAATAATCTAAATATCATAGCCAAAATACACGGCTTATAAGAGTCATAGAATTATAAACTAAATTCTAAGAAGGTGGAGGTTTTTATAAATAAAGAGTCATAGAATTATAAATAAAGAGGTTTTTATGAAATTTTTGTTGTTTTTCAGATTTATATCCTATTCCAGCCTTATTAGAGACACATCTTTGTTTTCCTAATATGACATCTAAATTATTTTTACTATAAGAAAATTTTGCAAGTGAGTTTTTCAACTCTTTAATTTCTTTTTCATATTTTTCACAACAACTACAAGAATCAGATATTTTCTTGTCAGAAATAGTTGAGATATGAACTTTTTCATTTGATTTAGAAATTGAGACTTCAGTTCTAAGATGATCTAATTCTTTGTTTAATTTTGAAATTTCATTTTCTAAATCTGAAATTGTTTTCTTAGAAGATGAAACTAACTTTGCAAGTTTAATTGACTCTTTATGTAAATCAGCAAATGCATCTTGTAATTCATCAAAAGAAATGGATAAGTTATTTGAAGATGTTACCTCTTCATCACTTTCATAACTTTTAGCCATTAGACAGAGGTTTATCTCTTCATTTTCTGAATCTTCAGAAGATTCCATATCATTGTCATCCCATGTGATGTATGCTTTCTTCAACTTCTTTTCACTAAAATTTTTCTTTTCAGACTTCTCTATCTTTTTCTTGAAGATAGGACAATCAACCCTCAGATGTTCAGGTTGATTGCATTCAAAGCATTTTGGAGTAGAGGATGAAGTTTCTGTCCTTCTTTTAGATTTAAAATTGGGTCGCCTTTGATTTCCTCTTACTTTAAGAAACTTGTTGAACCTTTTTACAAAAAGGCTAAGATCATCATCTTCATCTACATCAATTTCCTTATCACTTTCTTCTTGGATTGAAGATGAGGCTTTAAGAGCAATTCCCTTCTTTTTCTTGTCATTTTCTTCATGTTGATTTAATCTCAACAATTCCATTTCGTGTTCCTGTAACTTTCCAAATAGAGTAGCAAGAGTCATGTTAGATAAATCTCTTGATTCAGTAATGGCTGTTACTTTAGGTTGCCATTCTCTGCTTAAACATCTTAACACTTTGTTTATGAGATCTTCATTTTGAAACTCTTTCCCTAAGGCTGCAAGATGATTTACTATATGTGTGAACCTCTTTTGCATGTCTTGAATGCTTTCATTTGCATTCATCCTAAATAGTTCATATTCATGAGTTAATGTGTTTATCCTAGATCTTTTAAGATATGTTGTTCCTTCATGTGTTAATTGTATAGTGTCCCACATTTCCTTAGCACTCTTACAATTTGAAACCCAAAAATATTCGTCCATTCCCAGGGCAGATGTAATTATGAATAAGAGTCATAGAATTAAACTTGAAAAGCGCATTTGCATCATTGGCATCAAATCACCATGATCATCATTAAAACATCAAAGTCATTTGCTTCTACATTTGGTCCCGCACTTTTAAAATACTTTTGCTATCTATAAGACTCAAAGCATGATAGCACGCAGAGACTAACGTCGTCTTCTGCGCCTTTTGTCATCCAGAGGCAGCGAGCCCAATGACATGCGGTTATCCGCATGCTCGATGAGTGATAAATGTGCATAGACGAATTTTGCGCCCTTTGCCATTCAGATTTCGCAAATTGGGTGATAAACGCGCATAGACGAATTCTGCGCCCTTTATCATTCAAGAGCAGCAAGTTGGGTGGTAAACACGCAGAGACAGATTCTGCGCCCTTTATCATTCAGGAGCAGCAAGTCGAGTGGTAAACGTGCATAGACAAATTCTACACCCTTTGCCATTCAGATTTCGCAAATTGGGTGATAAACGCGCATAGACAAATTCTGCGCCCTTAATCATTCAGGAACAACAAGTTGAGTGATAAACACGTAGAGACAGATTCTGTGCCCTTTGTCATTCATATTTCGCAAGTCGAGTGATAAATGCGCAGAGACAGATTCTCCGCCCTTTGTCATTCGGGGACAGTAAGTCGAGAGGTGGGCGGAGACAAATTATGGTCATTCCGCGCACCTTTTCGCCATCTAGAGGCGATCGTGTCCGGTGGCACGCAGAGACAAATTATGGTCATTTTGTGTCTCGCCGCCCAGGCTCGATCGTGTCCAACAAAATGCAGAGACAAATTATGGTCATTCTGTGTCTTGTATCAACTAATAGGAACAAATTTGACAGTATCAAGATGATGTGTCGGTACTGATCATTTTCAAATTTTTGCAGGTTCTGCTGGCAGGGAGGTTCACTGGCTGAATGGTGTTTCGCTCGAACGAAATTAGTGTCTTATCTTTACTTCTCTTTTATCTCCAATAAAAGACAAGTAAAGAGGGGCAATTGTCATACCCTAATTTCATCCGGGGACCATCCGTTGTTGGGATGCGACCCTCATTTGACCACTTCGAGGTATTTGGAACCCATCGTTAGGCAATTTGTGAAGTTCCGAGACATGCCGGAAGCCAAAAGAAAAGCGTTGTAGCACGATCTGTGAAGTTCCGTGACATGCCGGAAATTAAAAGGAAGTGTTAGTGTGCAATCTGTAAAGTTTCGTAACGTTCCAGAAGGCAAAAAAGGGATGACTACGTAATCCGTAAGGTTCCACAACATTACGGAAAGAAAACAAGTATCGTTACAAAATTCATAAGTTTTCGTAACTTTACGGAAAAAGAATCACCAAAAAAGGCCAGGGGGTGTATTTAGTAAAAATGGGGGTTCAAATAGCAACCAGGCCCACTTGGGCTTTCCAGGATGTTCCTCCAGAAGGCGATTGCTTCTGGAGGAAGCAACCTAGCTCGCCTGGGCGAGTTGGGTGCCAAGCTCCTCCCCTATTTTCCTATAAATAGGGGGAGGAGTGAAGGAGAAAAATGTTCAGCCCTCCTGGTATTTCGAGATCACTTGAAATTAGTGAAAAAAATTGTTTTCGTGAAGAAAATCCAAGCCGAGGCGCTTTTGTAACGTTTTCGTGGGTGATTTCGCGAAGATTTTCAACCGTTCTTCGACGTTCTTCGTTCGTTCTTCGCCGTTCTTCGGTCTTCAACCGGTAAGTTCCCGAAATCGAACTTTTCAATTCATTATATGTACCCTTAGTGGTCCTCATTTGTGTTCATGTGATTTTATTTTCATTTCATTTACTTTTCGTACCCCTTTTTGACGTGCTTTAGTCATTTACTTAAGTCATTTTCTCGCCTAATCAAAAAATAAAATAATTTTCCACCGATCATTTGATTTGTAATATCCGTTAATTTCTGTTAAAATGAAATCCAACCGTTCGGTCATGCCGTAACCACGTTGGAAACCAAAAAGAGGTAAAATAATAATATAATAATAAAAAATATCTTTTAGTAAAATGAATAAAAAAAATCAATCGGACGTTTTTCTTTGGTATTTCTCTTTCTTAATCGAATCGACTAATAACCAAAGTAAAACTAAGGCTAAAATCAATTCATAGACCAAACTTTTTGTCATCGCCTAAAAAAGCCATTTTCAAAGGTCCAACGCCTTGAAATGGTCTTTTCCTCTTTTATTGGTTAAGTGTAGATTTCTAAAAAGCCTAAAATCAATATGTAACTTTGTTACCTCTTTCAAAAATAAAGAAATCATTAATGGTCCAATTCCTTGATGTTTTTCTCACTTTTCAAAAGAATCGAAAGATTGTCTAATGGTCCAACGCCTTAAATGACCTTTCATTCAACAAAAACATATCTTGCAAAAAAGGATAAAAAATAACATAACCAAAATGCTTTGTTCACAAAAGAACTACGTAGGTCTGATTTTCTCATCGCAATTGAGGAATACATAGGAGCAAAGGGAAACGCCCTTGTCGACCACAAAAAGATAAAAATATAAAAAGGCATAAAAAAGACATAAGAACGTAAAAAGGGAAAAGAATATAAATTGAAGTCATATTTGCACATTTGATTAAAGGTTGTCGTCCCTTGTGACGGACGTGTGGGGTGCTAATAACTTCCCTGTACGTAAATACAACTCCCGAATATTTCACTTAAAGATCGTAGATCACATCTTTTCCGGTTTTTCCGACGTTTTCCTCAAATAAACGTTGGTGGTGACTCCGCGCGTGTTCCTTAATTGGAACACGCTCCCGCGAGTCACACGTCGCCCTCCTGCCGAAGGGTAGGTTGGGACAATGAGTATAGGGGTGGAGTTATTGACATTCTCATTGGTAGTGTACGCCACATTGGCTGGTGTAAGTTGGGAGGCAAGCCATATGGCGGGAAGGCGTGCTCGTTTTGAATTTGCACATCATGGGGTCGTCCGTACTTCCCAAATCGTTGCCCACCATATCTGAGGTTGGATGATTCATTTGCTTGAGGCCAGATGGGGGCATCGGGTTCACCTTAGCAACAGCGCTGGCAGCGGCAATTGCAACTGCATTGGCTTCCATTATCTTCTTCATGCTCATTCTGGCCTCCATCATTGAGGCCATTTGCTCTTTCATGGCCTCTATGTCGGCCTTCATCTGCTCTTGCACCTTCTCTACTTCACTCATTACTCTAGCTCTAGCACGAGTTCAGTAACGGTGCTGTAAAGTGTGTTCTTTTCTTTTTGATAACAATAATTAAGTTTGTTTTTTTCTCAAGGAAAGAATGCAATGAGCAATGCAACTACTGAAAATCATGGATGTATGCGAATGATGCACAATTGAAGTATTGCGAATTTTTATGCAAGACATGGGGTTGAATCAATTTAGATTTTCAACATGGTCCATGACATTTTTGTCAAGGTGAAACTAGAAGTAACAAGGACATCAAAATCCTAAATATGTTTGGCAGTAGACGAAGCAACGATGTAACCCGATCCATCTTTTGCCCCAATTTTTGCAAGATGGTTACTTCCATGCTTCAACTTGACTTGATGAACCTTTTCGTAAAAGCATGAGCTTGGTTCAACCCCGTAATCCAAGGAATGGCAATTCTGATCGCCAATACCTCAACAATATTTCATAGAGATGAAAGACTCGGGAATACGTATGCTATGCATGGAAAATGTAATTATGAAATTGAGATGCCCGAAGAAACATCTTTTCTTAGTTAACCATGCATTAGGTACCATGTTCAATCATTTTGTTTTTAAGTGAAATGGGTTTATGATCCCAACATGGTTGGCTCATGGTACCGAACATATGCAACTAAGAATGTAGCGTGAGTTTTCATGCTTCCTTTTTTTGTTTTCATTTTGTAGAGGAAAATGCAAGGATCATGCATGAGCAAACATGAAAACAAAAGGTATGTAGTTTGTAGAACAAAAGTATGTTGAACGCATATGCATGATGATGCAATGACTCATGCAAAATTCGATGCTGGAATATGACAACAGACAAATGCAGGAACGATATGTTCATTATGATGCCATGAAGAGATGCTTATGCGATGCATGATATGAATGCATTTACGGAGACGAGAGCCCGGAAAATCATCTCTTCTTACTTGGACATTTGGGGATGCAGTGCCCCATGTGTGTAGTTAAGAAGGTGATATGGATCTTCTGACTTCTATGACAAAAGACGAGATTGACATTCAACGCGTGCGTGACGACATGATGCAGACGCGCAAAAGCATAACATGGGGGATGTACATAGTATGGCAATATCCACAAACAATTATAAGCAAAGGCGTACATGACATTTAGGACTACATACATGGCAGTGTTAAAAATGGCACGCAGCGTGTTTGCTCCGTGCCCCTATTTTAGGGACCTACACGGGAGGAAAAAGGGCTTTTAGTGATAATTCCCAATGTGGTCATATCTCTCTTGATGGTCTCTAGAGGTATCATCCCCTTCGAAGAACATATTGCGGCAGTAGGGATTACTAGCAACAATATTGTCATACCCTAATTTCGTCCGGGGACCTTTGCTTGGTGACATGCGACCTTTCTTTGGTCCTTGGGAGGTGCTTGGCACCCATCATTAGGCAATTTGTGAAATTCCAGGACATGCCGAAAAACCAAAAAAAATATATTGATGCACAATCCGTAAGTTTCCGTGACACACCGGAAATCAAATGGAAGCATCGTTGCATAATTAAGTGAGGTTCCATAACATTCTGTAAGTCAAAAAGGGGATGATTATGTAATCCACAAGGTTCCGTAACATTACGGAAAGAAAACAAGTATCGTTACGAAATTCGTAAGTTTCCGTAACTTTACGAAAAAAGAATCACCAAAAAAAGCAGAGGGGGTGTACTTAGTAAAAATGGGGGTGCAAATAGCACCCAGGCCCACTTGGGCCCTCCAGAATATTCCTCCAGAAGGCTGTTGCTTCTGGAGGAAGCAACCTGGCTCGCCTGGGCGAGCTGAGCTCCCCTGGGCGAGCTGGGCGGCAACCACCTCCCCTATTTTGCTATAAATAGGGGAGGAAGTGAAGAAGAAAAGGGTTCAGCCCCTTAGGCACTTCTCTCTCTTTCGAATTTGCTTGGAAAAATTGTTTCCGTGAAGAAAATCTAAGCCGAGGCGCTTCCGAAACGTTTTCGTAACGTTTTCCGTGAAGAAATTCGCAAAGGTTTCAACCGTTCTTCGACGTTCTTCATTCGTTCTTCATCGTTCTTCGATCTTCAACGGGTAAGTACCTCGAACCAAGCTTTTCGATTCATTCTATGTACCCACGGTGGTCCACATTGTGTTTTGTGTATTTTTATTCCCGTTTTGTTTACTTTTTATACCCCCTGTTGACGTGCTTAAGCCATTTTACTTAAGTCATTTCTCGCTTAACTTGAAAATAAAATAAATTTCCACCGAACGTTTGAATTGTATTATCCGTTAACTTCGGTTAAAATAAATTCCGACCGTTCGGTCGTGCCGTAACCACGTTGGAAATAAAAAAAGAGGTAAAAAATAATATAATAATCAAAAAGACATCTTTTAGTAAAATAAAGCGGAAAATCAATCGGACGTTTTCTCTTTGGGATTTCTCATTCTTAATCGAATTGATTAATAACTAAAGTGAAACTAAAGGCTAAAATCAATTCGCCTAGTCAAGCTCGTCCATAAAAATAGGCTTTTGAAGTTTGTCATTTCAATTTCTCACTAAGTAAAATGGATTATTTTTAAGGTCCAACGCCTTAAAATGATCACCACTTAAGTGAAAAAGAATCACTTGACAAAAAGCAAGAACTACGTAGGTCTAAGTTCCTCATTGAGGATACGTAGGAGCAAAAGCCCCGCTTTTGTCGACCACCCCAAGAGATCGTTAATGGTCCAATGCCTTAACGTTTCTCTCCTTTCAAAAACAAGAGATCGTTAATGGTCCAATGCCTTAACGTTTCTCTCCTTTCAAAATCAAAAGACCATTTAATGGTCCAACACCTTAAATGACCTTTTGTTCAAATAAAAAACATATTTTGCAAAAAAGACAAAAAACAAACTTAAACCAAAAACTTTGTTCCGAAAGAACTACGTAGGTCTGATTTTCTCATCCCAATTGAGGAATACGTAGGAGCAAAGGGAAACACCCTTGTCGACCACAAAAAGAGAAAAAATATAAAAAGGGTATAAAGGATATAAGGACATAAAAGGGAACGTAAAAATCAAAGTCATGTTTGCACATTCGATTAAAGGCTGTCGTCCCTTGTGACGGACGTGTGGGGTGCTAATACCTTCCCCGCGCGTAAATACAACTCCCAAACCTTTCACTTAAAAGTTCGTAGATCGCGTCTTTTCTGGTTTTTCCGACGTTTTCCTCAAATAAACGTTGGTGGCGACTCCGCGCGTATTCCTTTCGTGGAACACGCATCCCGCGAGTCACGCGTCGCCCTCCCGCCGAAGGGTAGGTTGCGACAGTTGGCGACTCCACTGGGGACTATTTTTAGAGAGTTAGGCCATTTAATCTTGTGCAAATTTTGCCATGACTTACTCCTTTGTTGGCTTCCCCTTATTATGTTCTTGTATATATAACTCTTTGATGCTTTTAGTGCATTTTTTTGGTATGCATGAGGTAAATATTTATTCATTTGATACACACAAACACTAACACTATTTGCACACACGGTGAGTTGAAAAAGGGCCCTATACCCGGGTTCGTGGGAACATAAGGAGTGGAGGTCAATCCGTGATCATGCTAGGTCTCCGACTTGCTTGATTACAGTGAACCCTCATCTAGAGTTTTTCTCTTTGAAAACATATTGTTGCTAGTAGTCCCTACTGCTGCAGTATGTTCTTCAAAGGGGATGATACCTCTAGAAACCATCAAGAGAGATATGACTACCTTGGGGGTTATCACTAAAAGCCTAGTTAGCTCTCTCCCTTATAGGTCCCTTAAATAGGGGCACGGAGCAAACATGCTGCGTGCCATTTTTCACACTGCCATGCATAAGTATCATATACCCTTTTGCTTATATTTGTTTGTGAATATTGTCGTACTATGTACATCCCCGTGTTGTGCCTTTCGCATATGCATCATGCGTGGGTTTCGTCTTTGATCCCCTCACTTTAGCAAACCGACAGAGGGTCCGTGTCGCCTTCTTAAAAAACATACGTTGGGTGCCATGCTGCCCAAACGTTGTATCCAAGAAGGAAACAATTTCTCGGGCTCCCGTATTCGTAAATTGCATCTGTGTCATATGCATTTCTTCATGCATTCATCCATTCCACCCATGATAGATGTAGGAGTTTTGTTTCGCACTAGATTTTATTTCACTTTAGTAAAACATGGGATCAAGTCAAAAGCCTTCGCTTAAAAAGAGGTTCTATCAAGTCAAAATCAAGAGCTTAGAGGTCACCAGTTTACGAAAGTTGGGGGAATTAATGGGTCAACTTCAACGGCAAGCCTTCCGCAAAGCCTATGGTAAGATTTGGGACCTAGCTAGGGTAGAAGTCTCCATGGAACCGATTGCATCCCTTTCCCAGTATTATGACCAGCCCCTAAGGTGCTTCACATTTGAGGACTTCCAGCTAGTGCCGACTGTGAAAGAGTTTGAAGAAATCCTGGGATGCCCACTGGGAGGAAGGAAGCCATATCTTTTCTCTGGGTTCTATCCCTCCACGACAAGAGTTGCCAAGGTGGTGAAAATCTCAGCACAAGAGTTGGACCGTGTAAAGCAAAACAGGAATGGGGTAGTCGGAGTACCAAGGAAGTGTTTGGAGGAAAGGGCAAAGGCCTTGGCAAATCAAGGCGAATGGGCTTTCTTTTATTGACATCTTGGCGCTTTTGATCTTTGGAGTTGTCCTCTTTCCGAATATGGAAGGGTTAGTGGACCTAGCAGCGATTGACGCTTTCCTCGCCTTTCATCATGGCAAGGAAAGCCCGGTCGTCGCCATTTTGGCCATGTATGACGCGTTCGACCGGGGATGTGAAAAGAGCGGCACAAGAATTGTTTGTTGTGCACCAACTCTTGGCTAGCATGGAGGGGCGTCTGTTAAATGGTTCCCTCGCTAGAAGGAAGGAAGAATCAGGATTCTATCTTCATGCGAAGGATGTCCCATGAGAGGAGTGCCATCAGACGAAAGCATCACGCCTTTCATCGCACGAGGTTTCAGTGACCACAACGCGAGGGTACTCCAAGGAGTTCGCAAGGCATGGGATGCAGCGTGAAGAAAGGACAGAAAGCTTAGGGGAAGCAGTAATGGGATCATCGGCGGCTATCATAAGTGGCTGAGAGTCCGAACACAAGGACTGGATTGGCTCCCAAATCTAAAGACTGTGAGAGACGATGAGGTTAAAGCTTCGGAAGAAAGTGATGAGGTACAAGCCCTAAAGGCAGAGCTTGAAAGAGCCTGGGTAGTCGAAGAGAAGTTCAAGTCAATAGCCATCAAAGTCTGAAAAGAGTATGATGAGCTAAGGGATGTCAATATGGCCACCGATGAAGCCTTGGAATGAGAAACCAAGAAGGCCCGAAAGGAAGAACACGACCAAAGCAAAGTTTTGAGGGGCTTTATAGGGCAGCAATAGTGAGCTCAAGCTCCGAAGAGGTGAAAGGAATCATCACAGGTCAAAGGCATGATCTTGAAGCACGAGCTAAAGGTTTGCCTTAGGTCGAAAAGAAATTTGTCCCAACAGTTAAGCGAGACTGAAGGGAATATGTGGGCCATCATCGATAAGTGCAAAGAGAAGCTAAATCTAGCGGCGACTCACGAGCAAAGGCTAGAGGATGAGTACACCAAGATATCAATAGAAAGGGAAGCAAGGGAAAGGGTAATTGATTCATTGCACCAAGAGGCAACAATGTGGACGGACCGATTTGCTCTTACTTCGAACAGGAGTCAAGAACTTCCCCCATTGCTAGCCAAGACCAAAGCAGTGGCGGACACCTACTCCGCCCCCGAGGAGATCCACGGACTTCTCAGCTATTGTCAGCATATGATAGACTTAATGGACCATATGATTAGAAACCGCTAGGAAGTTTGTATTGTCGCTCAGATCTTGACTAGTTATAACTTTTTGAAAAAAATGAGTTTATCCCACGTTTTTACTCCAAAAATCAGTGCGAATCAAGTCACTCCCACATTTTATCTCTAGCATGCATTGTATGTTGGTCTCGTCCTTTGTCACGGGAAGCCGGAAGGTCCATATCACCTTCTTAATTGTACACATGGGGCACTGCGCCCCCAAATGCACAAGTAAGAAGAGATAATTTTCCGGGCTCTCGTGTCCGTAAAATGCATTCATATCATGCATCGCATAAGCATCTCTTCATAACATCATAATGAACATATCGTTCCTGCATTTGTCCGTTATCATATTCCAGCCTCACATTTTGCATGAGTCATGGCATCATCATGCATATGCGTTCAACAAACTTTTTGATCTGCAAAATTGCATACCATTTGTTTTCATGTTTGCTCATCCTTGTGTTTTCCTCTACAAAAACAAAAAAGGGGAAGCGTGAAACTTCACACTACATTCTTAGTTGCATGTGTTAGGCAGCATGAGCCAACCATGTTGGGATCATAAACCCATTTCTAAAAAAAAAAAAAAACACACAACAACAAAACAAAATAATTGAACATGGTACCTAATGCATGGTTAACTAGGAAATGGTGTTTCTTCGGGCATCTCAATTTCATAATTACATTTTCCATGCATAGCTTAAAGTATGCCCGAGTCATTCATCCCTATGAGATGTTGTTGAAGTATTGGCGATCAGAATTGCCATTCCTTGGATTATAGGGTTGAACCAAGCTCATGCTTTTATAAAAAGGTTCATCAAGTCAAAATATGGAAGTAACCGTCTTGCAAAATTGGGGCAAAAGATGAATCGAGTCACATCACTGCTTCGTCTACTGCCAAACATATTTAGGATTGTTGATGTCCTTGTTACTTCCAGTTTCACCTTGACAAAGATGTCATGGACCATGTTGAAAATCTAAATTGATTCAACCCCATATCCTGCGTAAAAATTCGCAATCTTCAACTGTACATCATTCGCATACATCCATGCTTTTCATTGGTTGCATAGCTTATTGCATTCTTTCCTTGAAAAATAAAATAAAATAAAATAAAATGAACTTAATCATTGTTATAAAAAAAAAAAAAACATGCTTTACGGCGTCCTCACCGAACTTGTGCTAGAGCTAGAGTAATGGGTGAAGTAGAGGAGATACAAGAGAAGATGAAGGCCGACATGGAGGCCATTAAAGAGAAAATGGCCACAATGATGGAGGCCATGATGAGCGTGAAGAAGATAATGGAAGCCAATGCGGTTGCAATTGCCGCTACCAGCGTTGTTGCTAAGGTGAACCTGATGTCCCCATCCGGCATCAACCAAATGAATCATCCAACCTCAGATATGGTAGGCAAAGATTTGGGAAGTACGGGCAGCCCCCATAATGTACAAATTCAAAACGAGCACGCCTTCCCGCCATATGGCTTGCCTCTCAACTATACGCCACCCAAAGTGGCGTACACTCCCAATAAGAATGTCAATAACTCCAGTCCTATACCCATTGAGAGCCAACAACCCCAAACTGATCATGCACATGTCTCTTAAACCGTGGGGGGGACACATGAAATTCCCCACCACAATCTAGCCGACTTCGAGCCTTGCCTCGGATATGCCACCGAAGGGCAAGCAGTTGGTGGTATACCCCTACAAAACCCTTTGGAAGGCCCTCAGTATCACCCGCAACTACACCTCTTGCATTCCACGACAAGTAAAAACCCTCATGCTATGGCAGAAATGGGAAAGTTGGATCATCTAGAGGAAAGGCTCAGGGCCATTGAAGGAGATGAAGATTATGCCTTTGCTAACCTAAAAGAGTTGTTCCTAGAACCCAATATCATCACCCCTCCCAAGTTCAAGGTGCTGGACCTTGACAAGTACAAGGGGACTACTTGTCCCAAGAACCATCTAAAGATGTATTGTCAGAAGATGGGGGAATACGCAAAAGATGAGGAATTGCTAATACATTCCTTCCAAGAAAGTCTTACTGGGGTAGCTGTTACCTGGTACACTAACTTGGAATCTTCCCGAGTCCATTCTTGGAAGGACCTAATGGTTGCCTTTGTTAGGCAGTATCAGTACAATTTTGATATGGTTCCGGATAGGATGCAACTACAGAACATTTGCAAAAAGGGGGACGGATCTTTCAAAGAACACGCCCAAAAGGTGGAGGGATCTGGCGGCCCAGGTGGTATCCCCAATGATGGAAAGGGAGACGATGATCGTGATGGTAGACACATTATCGATACTCTACTATGAAAAGATGGTGGGCTACGCACCCTCAAAGCTTTGCGGATTTGGTCTTCGCCAGTGAAAGGATCGATGTGGGTCCGAAAAGAGGCAAATTTGATCATCCTACTAGGACGACTGAGAAAACTGGGGCAAATGAAGAGGGTGAGAAAGAGGGAGAAACCCATGCTGTGACTGCCATTCCTATACGGTCAAGTTTCCCACCAAACCCAACAATGTCATTACTCAGTAAATAACAAACCTCCTCCTTACCCACCACCCAGTTATCCACAAAGGCCATCCCTAAATCAACCACAAAGCCTGTCTACCGCACTTCCAATGACGAAGACCACCTTTAGCATAAACCAAAAAAACACCAACAAAAAGGAATTTTGCAGCAAAAAGCCTGTAGGGTTCACCCCAAATTCCGTTGTCATATGCTAAACTTGATCCCATATCCACTCAATAATTCAATGGTAGCCATAACCCCAACCAAGGTTCCTCAACCTCCATTTTTCTGAGGATACGACTCGAACGCAACGTGTGCTTATCGTGGAGGAGCCCTGGGGCATTCCATTGAGCATTGTATGACCCCGAAGCATAAAGTGTGAAGTCTAATTGATACGGGCTGGCTGAAATTTGAGGAGAATCTCTTGTTGAATCATAACATTGACAAGCAACACCATACATGGGGCAATTCTGGAAGCTGTTGTTATGACTCATCAGGATTTTCAAGTTTATGCCATCATTGTAAACCACAGTTACAATGTTAAATGAAATGGATAAAGTTGATATCTTTGTCCCTCATCCTCTCACAAACGCATGTTTGCTTATTCAACTTTCACCAGAATGTGGGTGCAAGCCATTGGTCTATTTGCTCAAGCGACCTGCGCTCCTGAGTGTTGACTTCCAAGACTGTTCAATCAGAGATTACTCGTCTTGCACGTTGGTGGGGGTGCCGTAAAACAACGAGTAAAGTTCAAAACAAATAAGTTTCAAAATAAAAAAATAAGTTTCAAAATAAAAAAAATAAAAAGGCATTTGATTGACTGTGTTTTCAAGTAAAAATATAGACGTTCAAGTGACTTCATTTTATCATTCCAGAAAGTTTGTCTTCTTAGAGAAGCGAGTTGTCAAGAATAGGATGTTGGACAAATGGCCTCAGTTACCTTAAGAAAAAGGGGGGTTGAATTAAGATGCAAAGACTATTCCCCAATTGAACTATCACTCTTTCTTTTTGGATTAACAATGCACCCTTAACATGAATTACTCAAAAGACAAATCAAAATAAACTTCTTTAAAGCAAAAGATAAATAGCAATAAAAGAAGTTTAAAGGAAGAGAGGAATGCAAACTTGATTTATACTGGTTCAGCCACTTCCCGCGCCTACGTCCAGTCCTCAAGAAACCCACTTGAGATTTTCCACTCTCTTTGTAAAACTCCTTTTACAAAGTCTGAACCACACAGGGACAACCCTTCCCTTGTGTTCAAGAATCCTCTACAATAAGAGACTCTCAGTCTCTTAATCCCTTTTCAGAAGTAAGAAGAAGAGAAGAAGAAATCTCTCTTAAAAGGGATAGATTGTACAATGAAGACCAATCAAAATTCCTTATTGAATATGCAAGTGGTTGACCAAGGAATCTTTTTGAGTGGATAAGACAGTTCAGTTCAAAAAAACTCTTAATCTTTTGAGAGGATAAACTTTGTGGGCAATGAAAACTCTCTTTAAATTCATGTTTCCAAGTCACCTTTGATGGCCATTCATAAACCATTTGAATAGATGTGACTCTTGGAAATTATTTTCTGAAAATCTCCTCTGGTAATCGATTACAAGACTTGTGTAATAGATCACAGGCTTTAAAATTTGAATAAATTGCTGGTAATCAATTACCATCCATGTGTAATCGATTACACATTATAAATTTTGAATTCAAATTTCTAGTGACTGTTATAAACATTTTCAGCTGCTGGTAATCGATTACCGGAGAGCAAATCTCAATTTGAAATGATAGAATTCTTTGGTCAAACCTTTTGTTTTTTTAATTTGGAAACTTCTTCCAAAAGATTCTAGAAATCAACTTGATCATATATCTTGACTTTCTTGGATTCTTGTCTTGAATAAAACTTAGAAGCACTTGATCCTTTAGCATCATCAAGACATCAAAACATCTTGCTTCTACATAGGAGTCATTTGACTTAATCCATCAGCTGAAAAATCCTTCAACTATTTCTCGTCCTTGGAAAATTCTTTTTGCAAGAATCAATTGTGTCTTTCATTCTTCCTCACTACGAGGTTGTGAAAACAAGACAACAATTGGTACCTCTAAGCCCTACACTGGGGCAATGAAAGGCCCCATGCATAAACCTCAAATGAACCTAGGGGCAGATTAGAAGTTCTCACTCAATAGGTTCCCAGCTACAAGGTCATGACGAAAGACAACGATTGGTACCTCAAAGCCTTACACTGGGGCAATGAGGGGCACCGTGCATGAGCCTCAAGTGAACTTAGGGGCCGATCAAAAGTTCTCACCCATCGATGTTTTTAACAAAAAAAAGGGGACAAACCCTAGGATTTCAATGGATTGATTAAACATCAAACGACTCCATTGCCGTCACTCCAAAATGGTCAAGTGACTAAATCAAAAAGAACATACACTCTGAGGGAGTTCCCGGAGAGATTTGAAAAAAGATAGGATGAGGTTGCATGAATTATCACCTTTTTCAAAAGGGCAGTCAATCTGTGTTTTCCAAAAAAAAAAAAAAAAATCAAATCAAAATCAAAATCACAAAATAGGGAAAGAATGCCATGAACATTGTACAACTTTCCATTACAATGCATTGTTTCATATAAAGTCCGCATTTACCCAAATTTCACAACAAAGGTTGCATGCATTTGCATCCCTCAAAATCATGTTAACTACATAGATTCCCTACATCTAAATGTCCAAATCTTTTGAATTTGGGATGACCGGCTCTCTCGATGAGTCGATCTCTTGCTTTCTCATAAGGATGGACCCTCGGGTACTAGTACCCTGGTCTTCAGAGGACTACACGTCCTCGCCAACAGAGGGCTACACGCCCTCACCTTAAGAGGATTGTGTGTCCTCACTTTCAGAGGACTGCATGTCCTCACCTTCAGAGGGCTACACGCCCTCGCCATCAGAGCACTGCAGGTCCTCACCTTCAGAGGGCTACACGCCCTCGCCATCAGAGGACTGCATGTCCTCACCTTCGTAGGGCTACACGCCCTCGCCATCAGAGGACTGCATGTCCTCACCTTCAGAGGGCTACACGCCCTCGCCATCAGAGGACTGCATGTCCCCACCTTCGAAGGGCTACACGCCCTCACCTTTAGAGGACTACATGTCCTCGTCAACAGAGAGCTGTACGCCCTCACCTTGAGAGGACTACACGTCCTCGCCAACAAAGAGCTTCATGCCCTCACCTTGAGAGGACTACACGTCCTCGCCAACAGAGGGCTGCATGCCCTCACCTCTAGAGGACTACACATCCTCGCCTTGAGAGCGCTGCACGCCCTCACCTTTAGAGGGCTACGTGTCCTCATTTTCAGTATGCTCCACATCCGCACCTTAAGAGAATTTAAGGTCCTCTGTCCTTAAATGCTTAAACGAGACTTGCACTCCCGGTTAAGGGACCAGTAGTTTCCTTTTAACGGTTCCTGGGCCACCCCCTGATATTGGAGGAGGGCCAACTGTGCAAGCACAACCAGAGAGGGAGGTTATCACACAGCTACTATGCAAACCGGGGCAAGATTTCACCCGTGCCGCCGCAAAGAGACGAGTGCGGATCATGCGCACCAACATGACCACTCTTACACAGATATAGATGACATTGCTACTTAGAAACATTCTGCCCAGCGACCGCAATGCCAATCTCCCCCTGCAAAAGTATCAGTTGGTCTGTGTCGTCCCGACATGGGTAAGTACGCATATGGTTCAACTGATTTCTGATGCCATCTATTATTTGCAGGGATCGCACCCACAAAGACACCCAGTGGACCTGAAGAAGTCCAACAGGGTCCTGGGGTTTCCAGCTCTGGTTACGGGCCTCTATCAGTCCTACAGGGTGCCCGTACCCCCCCTAGCAAGGTCATGCCATCCCGACATAGGTGAGTATGTATATGGTTCAAACTAATTTCTGATGTCATCTATTGTTTGCAGGGATCGCGCCCGCAAGACATCCAGTGGACCCGAAGAAGTCCAACAGGGTCCTAGGGTTTCCAGCTCTAATTACGGGCCTCTGTCATTTCTACGGAGTGCCCATCGACCCCAGCAAGTTCATCAGGCCCCTATTAATCGGGCTTTCATCAAGAAGTACTGCGCCCTCAGGCAGACGCAGGGCGAGACACCACAGTAGCATTAGGATGGCCGGTAGCGGGCAATAGACGCACCGCCACCACCTTTAGAGTTCACCTCTGCTCATCCACAAAAAAGTTAGAGCGTTGCCTACGACACATGGCCGACCCATAGGCGACCAAGTCCAAAGCCAAAGGTAAGCAAAGTACTAGGTCAGTGACCGACAAGTCATAAGGCGTCCAGCTCAAGACGTTAAAGAAGCGCTACTAGGAGGCAACCTAGTACCTTTTAAATTTCTGCCTACTATTTGATCACTTTTTATAGTAGGACGCACCTAGTTGCTCATGATCCTGGGAATTTAAATAAAACAAGCGCAAGCTCGGAAGGTAGTCATACCTTACAAAACATATATATGTATGTTTAGGTAGTGAAAATAACTTAGATATGCATGTATGTAAACAAAAAAACACTTCACAAAATATATATATGTATGTTTAGGTAGGAAAATACCTTAGATATGCATGTATGTAAACAAAAAACACTTCACAAAATATATATATGTATGTTTAGGTAGAAAGATACCTTAGATATGCATGTATGTAAACAAAAAATACTTCACAAAATATATATGTATGTTTAGGTAGAAAGATACCTTGGATATGCATGTATATAGCAAAAATACCTTACAAAACATATATATGTATGTTTAGGTAGCAAGATACCTTGGATATGCATGTATATAGCAAAATACCTCATGAAAAAAAAAGAAGAAAAAAAAAACAAACAAGAAAAAGAAATAAACAAATAAAAAAAAAAGAAGAAAAAAAAGAGAGAAAAAAGAAAAATAAGTTGTCTAGCTGAAAAACCAACATGCTTTTGAAAAGAGATGACTTCCAACTTTTCTTTGAAGAAAAATTCGCTGAGCATAGCTAGTTTTTTGGAAGAAAAAAAATGTGTGTACACCTGAAGGGTGAATGCTGTGAAATTTTCCCGGACGCCCGAAATGGACTTGGATGAATGCACAAATGGATAAAAGAACATATTTTGGAAACATTGGGTTGACTAAAATAGAGGAAATGAATCCTGAGCCCTAGCATCACATGACCATAAAAATTTGACACTTGAGTGTCCGCATAGGTGCATGCATGACCAGTTTTGCATAAAGTTTCCAAATCATCATTTTTGCATTTGTGTCATGGAATTAATGTGGCGCACCCCTTTTATCCTTGAGCCAAACCAAACCCCGACATGTATCATGTCTAGCCATTCTACAAACCTTGAGCCAAAATCATGACCCACTATAATCCTTACCCTCGGAAGCAAAAAAGGAAAGAAGGAAAATTTCCAATCAAAGAGAAAGCAAAAAGAAAAGAAAGGAAATTCCCAATCAAAGAGTGGGAGAAAGCAAAAAGAAAAGAAAGGAAATTCCCAATCAAAGAGTGGGAGAAAGCAAAAAGAAAAGAAAGGAAATTCCCAATCAAAGAGTGGGAGAAAGAAAAAAGAAAAGAAAGAAAATTCCCAACCAAAGAATGGGAGAAAGTAAAAAAAGGAAGAGAAGAAAGCTCCTGGTCAAAGAAACCAGAAGAAATGTGCAGAGAGGTCTTTAGACCGGACAATATCTGAACAATACAGAATTGTCACCAAATGAACAAAAAGAAGGAAAGGAAACCATGACCTAAAATGGTCTTCTCCCTTTAATTGCCAACCAAAATCAGTGCGCTAGCGACTTTTTCGCCCCATACTAAACAAAAACAGAAAAGGAAAAGCCAACAAAAAATCAAAAGCCAAAAACACACAAAAGCCGAAAAACCCACCAAAAGAACCCATTCCCAAGGGAAGTCCTATTGATCCATGATCACGCATGTAATTTTTGATTTGATAGGAAATAATTTGCAAAGTCAAGTCATGACATATCTATGGTTCGGAATTAGGATGAAACACCTACCTGTGCGAGATTGATACACTTTGAGTGATTTTCTTCTATTTTTGTCGAACCCAGTGTTTCCTCTAAATGGTCATTTAGAAACGAAATGCTAACATCCAAAATCTCATTATTGGTTATGGGGGATTTCATCAGCAGACTCTCCTTCCCCGGTAGACGCATTGTTTTTCACTCAAAAAAGCATATGCTGCTCTAAATCAGTTGGAATATTTGTCTCTTTACTAAAGCATGTTTGCATTTTAGTGGAGAAAACACCAAGACTTTTTAAGTCTCACAAGTTATCCAGAACTACGTAGGTCTGAGTTCCTCATTGGAGGATACGTAGGAGCAAGAGCCTCGCTTTTGTCGACCACACCGCCTTTTGTTGCCATGACCCAAGAGCTGGTAGCCCGTGGAGACACCTTACGGTTATCCGCACCTCGTCATTCAGTGACCCCAAGTGTGATTAACGAGCAGAGGCCAATGTGGTCATCTGCGCCCTTTCCGGAGATGTCAGCATTTTCCGATGGAGACTTTTCAAGTCTCACAAGTTATCTAGAACTACGTAGGTCTGAGTTCCTCATTGGAGGATACGTAGGAGCAAGAGCCTTGCTTTTGTCGGCCGCCCCACAATCTTTGTCATACTGACCCTGAGGTCATGTGACATGCACCCTTGTGTCATCCAGAGGCGGCGGGCCCGATGATACGCGGAGATACCTTACGGTTATCCGCACCCTTTTGTCATCCAGAGGCGGCAGGCCCGATGACAAGCAGAGACAAAATTTGGTCATTCTGCACCCTTGTGTCATCCAGAGGCGGCGGGCCCGATGATACGCGGAGATACCTTACGGTTATCCGCACCCTTTTGTCATCCAGAGGCGGCGGGCCCGATGACAAGCAGAGACAAAATTTGGTCATTCTGCACCCTTGTGTCATCCAGAGGCGGCGGGCCCAATGATACGCGGAGATACCTTACGGTTATCCGCACCCTTGTGTCATCCAGAGGCGGCGGGCCCAATGATACGCGGAGATACCTTACGGTTATCCGCACCTTTTTGTCATCCAGAGGCGGCGGGCCCGATGATACGCGGAGATACCTTACGGTTATCCGCACCCTTGTGTCATCCAGAGGCGGCGGGCCCGATGATACGCAGAGATACCTTACGGTTATCCGCACCCTTGTGTCATCCAGAGGCGGCGGGCCCGATGATACACGGAGATACCTTACGGTTATCCGCACCCTTTTGTCATCCAGAGGCGGCGGGCCCGATGACAAGCAGAGACAAAATTTGGTCATTCTGCACCCTTGTGTCATCCAGAGGCGACGGGCCCGATGATACGCGGAGATACCTTACGGTTATCCGCACCCTTGTGTCATCCAGAGGCGGCGGGCCCGATGATACGCGGAAATACCCGAGTGGTTATCCGTATAAACATTCTGTTGCTATCTGTAAGACAGAACGCTTGATAGCATGCAGAGGCTGACATAGTCTTCTGCACCTTTTGTTCCTCCGGGAACAACAAGTCATTTACATGCGGAAATTTCATGGTCGCCCACGACTCTCGTCAACCGAGAGGAGCAAAATTAGTGTCATACACTAATTTTCGTCCGGGGACCTTTGCTTGATGACATGCGACCTTTCTTTGGTCCTTGTGAGGTGCTTGGCACCCATCATTAGGCGATTTGTGAAATTCCGGGAATGACAAGTCATGGTCACCCGCGACTCTCGTCAACCGAGAGGAGCGAAATTAGTGTCATACACTAATTTTCGTCCGGGGACCTTTGCTTGATGACATGCGACCTTTCTTTGGTCCTTGTGAGGTGCTTGGCACCCATCATTAGGCGATTTGTGAAATTCCGGGAACGACAAGTCATGGTCACCCGCGACTCTCGTCAACCGAGAGGAGCGAAATTAGTGTCATACCCTAATTTTGTCCGGGGACCTTTGCTTGATGACATGCGACCTTTCTTTGGTCCTTGTGAGGTGCTTAGCACCCATCATTAGGCAATTTGTGATATTCTGGGAACAACAAGTCATTTGCATGTGGAGATTTTATAGTCACCCGCGACTCTCGTCAAATCGAGAGGAACGAAATTAGTGTCTTATCTTTAGTTTCCTTTTATCTCCAATAAAAGACAAGTAAAGAGGGGCAACTGGCATACCCTAATTTCGTCCGGGGACCTTTGCTTGGTGACATGCGACCTTTCTTTGGTCCTTGGGAGGTGCTTGGCACCCATCATTAGGCAATTTGTGAAATTCCAGGACATGCCGAAAAACCAAAAAAAATATATTGATGCACAATCCGTAAGTTTCCGTGACACACCGGAAATCAAATGGAAGCATCGTTGCATAATTAAGTGAGGTTCCGTAACATTCCGTAAGTCAAAAAGGGGATGATTATGTAATCCGCAAGGTTCCGTAACATTACGGAAAGAAAACAAGTATCGTTACGAAATTCGTAAGTTTCCGTAACTTTACGAAAAAAGAATCACCAAAAAAAAGCAGAGGGGGGTGTACTTAGTAAAAATGGGGGTGCAAATAGCACCCAGGCCCACTTGGGCCCTCCAGAATATTCCTCCAGAAGGCTGTTGCTTCTGGAGGAAGCAACCTGGCTCGCCTGGGCGAGCTGGGCGGCAACCACCTCCCCTATTTTGCTATAAATAGGGGAGGAAGTGAAGAAGAAAAGGGTTCAGCCCCTTAGGCACTTCTCTCTCTTTCGAATTTGCTTGGAAAAATTGTTTCCGTGAAGAAAATCTAAGCCGAGGCGCTTCCGAATCGTTTCCGTAACGTTTTCCGTGAAGAAATTCGCAAAGGTTTCAACCGTTCTTCGACGTTCTTCATTCGTTCTTCATCGTTCTTCGATCTTCAACGGGTAAGTACCTCGAACCAAGCTTTTCGATTCATTCTATGTACCCACGGTGGTCCACATTGTGTTTTGTGTATTTTTATTCCCGTTTTGTTTACTTTTTATACCCCCTGTTGACGTGCTTAAGCCATTTTACTTAAGTCATTTCTCGCTTAACTTGAAAATAAAATAAATTTCCACCGAACGTTTGAATTGTATTATCCGTTAACTTCGGTTAAAATAAATTCCGACCGTTCGGTCGTGCCGTAACCACGTTGGAAATCAAAAAAGAGGTAAAAAATAATATAATAATCAAAAAGACATCTTTTAGTAAAATAAAGCGGAAAATCAATCGGACGTTTTCTCTTTGGGATTTCTCATTCTTAATCGAATTGATTAATAACTAAAGTGAAACTAAAGCCTAAAATCAATTCGCCTAGTCAAGCTCGTCCATAAAAATAGGCTTTTGAAGTTTGTCATTTCAATTTCTCACTAAGTAAAATGGATTATTTTTAAGGTCCAACGCCTTAAAATGATCACCACTTAAGTGAAAAAGAATCACTTGACAAAAAGCAAGAACTATGTAGGTCTGAGTTCCTCATTGAGGATACGTAGGAGCAAAAGCCCCGCTTTTGTCGACCACCCCAAGAGATCGTTAATGGTCCAGTGCCTTAACGTTTCTCTCCTTTCAAAAACAAGAGATCGTTAATGGTCCAATGCCTTAACGTTTCTCTCCTTTCAAAATCAAAAGACCGTTTAATGGTCCAACACCTTAAATGACCTTTTGTTCAAATAAAAAACATATTTTGCAAAAAAGACAAAAAACAAACTTAAACCAAACACTTTGTTCCGAAAGAACTACGTAGGTCTGATTTTCTCATCCCAATTGAGGAATACGTAGGAGCAAAGGGAAACACCCTTGTCGACCACAAAAAGAGAAAAAATATAAAAAGGGTATAAAGGATATAAGGACATAAAAGGGAACGTAAAAATCAAAGTCATGTTTGCACATTCGATTAAAGGCTGCCGTCCCTTGTGACGGACGTGTGGGGTGCTAATACCTTCCCCGCGCGTAAATACAACTCCCGAACCTTTCACTTAAAAGTTCGTAGATCGCGTCTTTTCCGGTTTTTCCGACGTTTTCCTCAAATAAACGTTGGTGGCGACTCCGCGCGTATTCCTTTCGTGGAACACGCATCCCGCGAGTCACGCGTCGCCCTCCCGCCGAAGGGTAGGTTGCGACAAATATGTTATCAAAGAGAAAAACTCTAGATGAGGGTTCACTGTAATCAAGCAAGTCGGAGACCTAACATGACCACAGATTCACCTCCACTCCTTATGTTCCCATGGACCCGGGTATAGGGCCCCTTTTCAACTCACCGTGTGTGCAAATAGTGTTGGTGTTTGTGTGCATCAAATGAATAAATATTTACCTCATGCATACATTTTAAAACACACTAAAAGCATCAAAAGAGTTTATATATACAAGAACATAAGGGAAAAAAAGACAAAGCAAAAGAACAAAAGGGAAGCCATGGTAAGGAAAGCACACTGATTGATTGGCCTAACTCTCTAACAAAAGTCCCCAGTGGAGTCGCCAACTGTCGCAACCTACCCTTCGGTGGGAGGGCGACGCGGGGCTCACGGGTGCGTCTTCCATGGGAGGAAAATGCACGGAGTCGCCACCAACGTTTATTCGAGGAAAACGTCGGAAAAACCAGAAAAGGTGTGGTCTACGAACTTTAAGTGTGAAAGGTTCGGGAGTTGTATTTACGCACGGGGAAGGTATTAGCACCCCACACGTCCGTCACAAGGGACGACAACCTTTAATCGAGTGTGCAAATATGACTTCAATTTGTTTTATTTCCCTTTTACTTTTTTATGTCTTTTTATACCTTTTTTGTATTTTTTATCTTTTTGTGGTCGACAAGGGTGTTTCCCTTGCTCCTATGTATTCCTCAATTGTGATAAGGAAATCAGACCTACGTAGTTCTTTGAGAACTAAACATTGGTTAAATTATTTTTATTCTCTTTTGCAAGATATATTTTGATTTAATGAAAGGTCATTTAAGGCGTTGGACCATTCAACAATCTTTCGATTCTTTTGAAAGGAGAGAAAAATTAAGGCATTGGATCATTAATGATCTCTTGTTTTTTTTGAAAGAGGTAACAAAGCTACGTGTTGATTTTAGGCTTTAGAAATCCACGTTTAACCAATAAAAGCGGAAAAGACCATTTCAAGGCATTGGACCTTAAAAATGGCTTTTTAGATGATGAAAAAAGTTTGATTTATGAATTGATTTCAGCCTTAGTTTCACTTTGGTTATTAGTCAATTCGATTAAGAAAGAAAAATCCCAAAGAAAAACGTCCGATTGATTTTTTTGATTATTTTATTAAAAAATATTTTTTTATTATTATATTATTATTTTGTCTCTGTTTGGTTTTAAACGTGGTTACAGCATGACAGAACGGTCGGATTTCATTTTAACAGAAATTAAAAGATGTTACAATTCAAATGAACAGTGGAAATTTATTTTATTTTTGATTAGGCGAGAAAACGACTTAAATAAATGACTAAAGCACGTCAAAAGGGGGTACGAAAAGTAAATGAAATAAAAATAAAAGAATGCGAAACAAATGGGGACCTCTAAGGGTTACATAACGATACTTGTTTTCTTTCCGTAATGTCACGAAACCTTACGGATTATGCAATCATCCCTTCTTTGGCTTCCGGAATGTTACAGAATTTTACGGATTACACATTAACACTTCCTTTCAACTCCCGACATGTCGCGGAACTTCACGGATTGCCTAATGATGGGTGTCAAGTACCTCGAAGTGGTCAAGCGAGGGTCGCATCCCAACAAATAGATGGTCCCCGGACGAAATTAGGGTATGACAATTACAGAGGACATGAATCCTTGGGGGAAACCACGGAAAAATAAAAAACATGCAGCGACTTCCTTAATTGCCCTCCAGAGAAAGCCCTTTTTACGACGAAAGGCCCTTCGTAGTTCGGGGCCCACTTTCCCCTATTGTCTTTCAGGGCTTGGGAGACTTTCTTCAGTACCAGGTCCCCTTCGTTGAACCTGCACAAGCATACCTTCTTGTCAAAAGCGTTCTTCACTCGTTTCTAATATAAACACCCGTGGCTCATGGCGGCCAGACGCTTGCCTTCTATGAGATTAAGTTGATCGAAATGTGCTTGGGCCCACTCCGAATCCTTTAATCCGGACTCCGCCAAGATTCTTAATGACGGGACTTCCACCTCAAACGGTAGCACAACCTCCATTCCATATACCAACGAGAACAGTGTTGCCCTGGTTGATGTGCACACTGAGGTTCGGTAACCATGTAGCGCGAACGGGAGCATCTCGTGCCAATCCTTGTATGACATGGTCATCTTCTGGATAATCTTCTTGATATTCTTGTTGGCTGCCTCCACTGCTCCGTTCATCTTGGGCCTGTAGGGTGTGGAATTATGGTGTTGGATCTTAAACTCCTTGCACATTTCCCTCATCATCTTGTTATTCAAGTTGGTGCAGTTGTCCGTGATAATCTTCCTCAGCATACCTACCGGCAGATAATCTCCCTCTTGATGAACCTGACCACCATACTCCTCGTGACGCTAGCGTACGAAGCAGCTTCAACCCACTTGGTGAAGTAATTGATCGCCACTAGGATGAAACGATGTTCGTTCGCAGCTTTGGGCTCTATGGCCCCGATCACATCTATTCCCCACATGGAAAATGGCCATGGTGCGGCCAAAACATTCAGAGGCAAGGAATGATGCAATCCTACCCCCCAAGGGCATTGGATAGAAGACTCTAAGAAGATTGGGCCAAAGATGCAAGAGAAGGCCCTAGGGTTCTCATGAGCCTTAGGGTAGATTTCGGGCCCAAGGGCTAAGTATGAGCCCACTTATCTTTGTACATATTAGATTAAGGTTTCATTAATTTTGGGTCTTGTATTTAGGGCTCCATAATGTAGGTAGGGTACCCTAGAAATATAGGATTTTTTAGCCCTTGTATTTTAGGGCACCTAGACTAGTTTTTGTATTAGGGGTAGTTTTGTAATTTCACATGCACTAAGTGAATATTTGATGTGTGTGGTTGGGAATAAATTTAATTGAATTGGTAGAAGCCCAATCCAATTAAATTTTAGATGGGGAGGTGAGCATTTGCTTACTACATCCTATTGCCACATCATATAGTCACACTTTGTGCATGTCCTTCATGCTTTTCATGCCTCATGACACCTAAGCACACTTAGTGGAGAATCTTGGAATTGATCTTGGATTAGTGGGCTGAACCATAACTAAAATTCACTAATCATAATTGTTGAAATTTTGGCTCCAAAATTTGGCTCACAAATTCAATTTCAAATTCAAGTGAAATTTGAATTTCCCTACAATTTTGTGTGACACTTAGGCTATAAATAGAGGTCATGTGTGTGCATTTTTTTGAACTTTGATCATTTGAATATTAACTTCAGATTTCAGAGCTCTTTTAGAGCACAAAATTTCGTGCTCTTCTCTCCCTTTCCCTTCATTCATCTCCATCTTCCTCCAAGCTCTTATCCACGGCCTCCTATGGTGGTGAGCTTCTTCTAGACTCATCTTCTCCTTGAAGTGGCATCTCCTCTCTCTCTTCCTTCTCCATTCCACTGCCATTCATCTTCCAAGAAGCAAAGGAATCCATTGAGGAAGAATATCCTAGGCCTACAAACTCCAATGGAGCTTACATCAGGCGGAGCGTTGACATTGTCCGCAAACGTCTGGCATTTGTGACACTTCCTCACATGGAGACAACAATCGCTCTCTATGGTGAGCCAATAGTAGCCTGCCCTTAAGATCTTCCTAGCCATGGCGTGCCCGTTAGCATGCGTACCAAAAGAGCCCTCATGGACCTCCCCCAGCATGCTCTCAACTTCTTTAGCAATCACGCATCGGAGCAAAACCATGTCATGGTTTCTCTTGTATAGTATGCTTCCGCTCAAGAAGAAATCGGCCGCCAATCTCCTTAACGTCCTCTTGTCGTTGTCGGAAGCCTCCGGTGGGTACTCTTTGCTTTCAACGTATCGCTTGATATCGAAATACCAAGGCTTACCGTCCCGCTCCTTTTCCACCAAACAACAATGTGTGGGTCTGCCGCGACACCTGAACTCAATGTACAGTAGGTCTCCGTGTGGTGTCAGCAAGAACATGGACGCTAAAGTGGCAAGTGCATCCGCCATTTGATTTTTCTCTCGGGGAACGTGATGGAAGGAGATCTCATCAAAGAACTCAGCCAATTCCTTGATATAGGCCTGGTAGGGTATCAGCTTGTGATCCCTAGTCTCCCATTCTCCTCTCAGCTGGTGAATCACCAGTGCCGAGTCTCCGCACACCTTGAGTAGCTTGATGTTGAAGTCAATTGCTTCCTGAACGCCCAGGGCGCATGCTTCGTATTCAGCCATGTTATTGGTGCAGTCGAACCCTAGCTTGGCCGTGAAAGGTATACATTGATTGTCCAGAGAGACCAATGCTGCCCCAACGCCATGGCCTAGAACGTTTGATGCCCCATCAAACCACACGATCAACTTGTCCCTGTCCTTCTCTAGTGATGCGTCATCATTTTCTCCTATTGCTTAACCCTTTTTGTCACCATTTTAATTACTGATTAGCCTTAATTATCAAATTAATTATGCAGTTTTATCATTTGGGCCTATTGGACTAATTTTGTGTTTTTAATTTAATTTCAGGAGAATTATAAGCAATTGGGCTTGAATCCAGAATTGGGCTTGTACTTGAAGAGAGCAGACAATTTTATCAAATCTTATCTTTTCTAGATCAAATCTTATCTTATCTAGATTTTATCTAATCTGGATATTATTTCATCTAGATCTTCTCTTATCTTATCTTATTTAGATTTTATTTCATCTAGATTTTATTTTATCAAATCTTATCTTATCTTGTCTAGATTTTATTTTATTTATGAGCTTGGACTTTGTTGAATATCCTTGTAATTTAGCCATGTTTGGTAACTTAGTTGGTAGCCTTTTTTTTCAGAAGGCAACAGTGCATTGTCACTGTCATAGCCTCTCTCCTCCCTCTCTCTCTTTTGTACTCTCTATATATATGTACCTATTTGAATTCAAGCAATAACAGAAAAAGCTTTTTTACTTTGGTCCTTCAACTGACTTAAAACAAATTTGTAAGCTTTGGGGCTGAAAATATATAACAGCACCAAGGCTCTAGTTTGAGGCACAGGAACAGATGAAGAAAGATCTTTATATTATAACTTCAAGAACAAAAGATATAATGCCTTAACAAAAGGAAACTCTAAAGTCTAGGCCCAACCGTAGATTTTTAAAGCTACAAAAGGTTACATTATGCTTGTCGCGTAAACGTCTGGGCGTTCCTCCATCCGCCAATTTCCTAGTTGGAAACCAAGAGGGTATGGCCGTACCAAATCCGATCTCCTCGGGGAGTCATCATCGCATATCGTGGCGACTTGACCATCGCATCTTAAACCCGCACTTATGAAGCTCCTACTAATGTGGCACGGCGGGGCCTCTTTGGCTCGCTGTCCCAACCGCGAGCCCTGGCCTTTGTTCTTCCTTTCCGATATATTTTTCCTTATGTTAGCTTGTGTAGGTTTATTGCCTAACCCAAACTTCCCGCGGTTTCCTCTGGTGCTTACCAGGCTGGTCCTGTAGCCATTGTTCTTGCCCAAACCCATTTCGGGCTCGTAGCCGTGCCCCAGCATCACCCGGGCCACCATCATTGCCGCATCTGACAGGCGGGGCTGCCTAGAGAGGGAATCTACGGCGGCAATGCTTACTACCTCAAAAGATTGGAAAGTCGTTTCCAATGACTCCTCCGCGGCTTCCACGTATGGCATAGAGGATGGACAACTTACCAGGACGTCTTCCTCACCTGATACTATGACCAAATGTCCTTCCACTACAAACTTCAGCTTTTGTTGGAGTGTGGAGGGGACGACTCCCACTAAGTGGATCCATGGATGCCCCAAAAGAAAGCTATAGGCCGGGTTGATATCCATCACTTGGAATGTAACCAGACAGGTATGAGTGATGCAATCCTATCCCGCAAGGGCATTGGGTAGAAGACTCCAAGTAGATTGGGCTAGAGATCCAAGGGTAGGCCCTAGGGTTCTCATGAGCCTTAGGGTAGATTTCGAGCCCATGGGCTAAGTATGAGCCCGCTTATCTTTGTAAATATTAGAATAGGTTTTTCCTTCGTTTGGGCCTTGTATTTTTGCCATTCTAGTAGTATAGGGTTTTAGCCTTGTATTTCGGGGCATTTTGAGTAGTCTTTGTAGTAATGACCTTTTTTGTATTTTCATGTTTTTTGTCATGGGGGTGAGCTTAGCTATTAAAGGGGGTGTGTAGCTAAGTTCTAGCTTCTCATCTCAAGGAGGTGAGCTTAGCTATTAGAGAGGTATGTGTAGCTAAGCTCTAGCTTCTTTAGGAAGCTTCTCAAGGAGGTGAGCTTAGTTATGAGAGGGGTGTGTGTAGCTAAGCTCTAGCTTCTCAAGGAAGTTTTCTCAAAGAAGCTTCTCAAGGAAATTTTCTCAAGAAATCTTCTCTAGGAAGCTACCTAGTCTATAAATAGAAGCATGTGTAACACTTGTTGTAACTTTGATGAATGAGAGTCTTGTGAGACACAACTCAAAGTTCAACTTCTCTCCCTTTTTCTTCCTTCAATTTCGTGCTCCCCCCCTCTCTCTTTCTCTCCCTCTTTCTTTTCCTCCATTGAAGCATCCTCTCCAAGCTTCTTATCCAAGGCTCATCTTGGTGGTGAAGCTCCTTCTTCTATGGCTTATTCCCTAGTGGATGGCGCCTCCTCTCACCTCTTCTCCTTTGTCTTCCGCTGCATCTCCATGGTGGAAGTCACCATTAAAGGACCTCATTGAAGCTCAAAGATCCAGCCTCCATAGAATCCCCACAAGCAAGCTTCCATCAAGTGGTATCAGAGCACAAGAGCTTCAAGTAGGTGCTCCTTAAACCTTCATTAATTTTATTCTTTACCTTCTCTTCCATTGTTGTTTCTTCTTTTTTCTCCATGTATCTCCTCACATGTCTTGTTCTAAATGTTGTTAACATGATTCTTTAGAAGTTTCCACCGATTAAACTTGCTATAGAAACTAGATTTGATTTTCTATGGTTCAAATTTCTTGTTCTTGTTCTTGAACCATGAATTGTGTTGAGTTTAGGTTCCTTTGAGTTTTGTCTTGTTATTTTTTGTGGCTGAAACCTAAACCATAAAATTCTTACAAAAATATTAAAGTAGAAGAAAACCTCAAAAATCTAGAGTGACTTGTTCACCTATTGTAGTTTTGTAATAGAAGTCATGTCTAGTCATGAAACTTGTCACATAAGATTTCTTATGTTGTGCTGAATTTTTATTTTCTTGTTTCTTTGTCTAACTCATTTGTTCATGAGTGTATGAAATTCTTTTAGCCTACTATTTGATTTGAGTAAAATCTTTCATGTTAATTACTGCTTAACATGTTCATGCAAAATTCTTAGAGAGTCTTTGATTGTGAACCTTTTCTTGAACTTTTAGGTTTCCTTATGATTGTGTCTATTGTGAATTTGAGTTTTGGTGATTGAATTGCTGGCTGAAATGTTGATCCTAAGTGAATATTGAACTCCTAAAACAGTGTTAAACAATCCTAGTGAGTTCAACATACATAGGAAGGTTGAAAGTAAGCCCAAGGCAATCAATATACCATGCTTAAAGAAACAAATCGCTGGTGCTGGCAGCTTGGACATACAAACTTGTAAAAATTACTGAGAATTGGTTACTTCGAATTTTGAGCTAAAATTTTTTCTGAATTTTCTAGACATCTGGAAAAAAGTTATAAAAAAAGAAACAAGTGATTTGGATAAAAATAAAAAATACGAAAAATCACACAAGTTGGCAGGAAAATCAGTATCCAGAAAAAAATAAGGTGAAAAGGAAGTGTGCTTGTTGTTTTGGCTCAAAATTTATTCTATAATTGGAAATTTCAATTGAAAATTAGTGTGAAGACAAGTGCCAAAGCTAGAGGTTTGTTGAGTCTTTTTTTCAGTTTTTTTACTCTACTCTAGAGCCATTCTAAGTTTCTCTTTGAGTCCTAGCTTGCTTCTATGTCCTTTTCATTGCTTTAATTGTTGAATAATCCTTGAAAAATTGTCTTGTTAAAACTCCATTGGTTTAGCTTTCATTTCATTTTTTTGGTCTTTGGTTATTGCTTGTCTCTTTGTTTCCTTGTTTGTGGGTTGCCATATAGGGAATTGGAAGGAGGATTGGTGCCATCCCTTGAAGAATTTGAGTCCAGAAGCAAGGGGCCAACCACCTTAAGAGCTATTGGACTAAGAAGCACTCCAAATTGAGTGAATCACCAAAGAGAGAACAACCACCAAAATTGAGGACCGTTTTGTAATTTTGTAATTTGCAATTTACTTACCTTCATTGCTTTCAAGTTTTGTAACAAAAAGGCCTTTCATTGGAAGTGTGTTGGGAGCCTTCAATAGGTTACCAAACTTCCATTTGTGTGTAATAATTTTAGGCAATTTTCCTTAGGATAGTGAGTGTTTTGTTGGGAACCTTGAATGTGGTCATCCAAACACTCTTAGGATTCGTCTAGTTTACATTTCTTGCTTACTTTCATAGCTTATTTCCTTTATCTTCCATTGTAAAACCGCCTAGATAGCTTTCCTTTTACCAATTAGTTTTTTACCTTATCTTTCACACCTCTTTTAGTGTTTATTTGGCTAGTTTCAACCATAGTTTCTTTTACCTTTTGTTTTCAAACCTCCAACAAGAAGGAACCACAACTTAGGAACCAACATGAGTCATCATTCATCTAGTGTTAATGGCAAGGGTACTAGTCATAAAGACCCTTTATCTAGGATCTTAGATGAGTTGAGTTCCTTCAAGTTATGGAAAGAAAAACAAGAGAGAAAAGAAAAAGGAAAAAAAAGAGTGGAAGAAATAAGTCAAGATGAAAGAAAGAAAATAAGAGAGGAAGAAACAAGAAAAATAATGAAAGAAATGAAAAGAGAAAAACATGCCTCCGATAGTAGTCATAACTCTTGCAAAAGCCTAAGTGAAGAACTTCGTGACTATTACGAAGGAAGGCATAGGTCACATCTTAGACCTCACTCCCATAGAAGAGAAAAGGAAAGAAAGCCTCAAGAGGCTAACATTAAACTCTCATACTTCCATGGGAAGGACAATGTAGAGGCTAACTTAGATTGGGAAATCAGGGTAGAGCAACAACTTAAAAAGAAGTCTACTTCAAAATCTTATGGCTCTCACTCTTATCCAAAGAAAGACCAAGGTCAAGGCATCTTAGGGGTGACACCTTCTAAGCCCAAAGATGATAAGGGGAAGACAATAGAAAAGCAAGCCCCTAAGGCTAGTATGCAAGAGAAAACTAGCTCTATAAAGTGCTTTAAATGTCTTGGAAGAGGACACATTACTTCTCAATGCCCCACCACAAAAACCATGATTATGAGGGGCCAAGACATTTATAGTAGCCAAGATGAGGCTACTACTTCACCTTCCTCTAGTGAAAGTGAAAAAGCAAAAGGGGAAGAATCTAGTGAAGAAATCTACCCCCAAGAAGAAGGACAACAATTAGTGGTTAAAGAGAAGTGT
Organism: Glycine soja; assembly: GCF_004193775.1. Lineage (NCBI taxonomy): Eukaryota > Viridiplantae > Streptophyta > Magnoliopsida > Fabales > Fabaceae > Glycine > Glycine soja. The sequence goes on along the minus strand of NC_041003.1, from coordinate 18,885,628 downwards.
AAGGAGGTAAGTGTCTCCTCCAAGAGTTTAGCTAAGAAGGAAACTCATTTTACAATAAAGACAAACATTAAAGAAACTTTCCCTCTTAGACAACCTCCACATTTTCTCTTTTGTAAAAAGGCACTTGCTAGCATTGCCACACCTCTTGGGCTTTAGTTTATTCCTCAAGTAAAGAAGTTGTTAGATGAGGGTTTGGTTCGCAAGAGCTTAAATCCTTGTGCTTTGTTGGTGCCCAAAATAGGTATTATTACGCACCAAGTCCCTAAAATAGGTGGTATGATGAATGTTTTGAGTGGTGCAACACTCTTTTGTAAAATCACTCATGCACCCAACATCTTCATGATTTGTGTACATAGGGACCCATTAGGTAGGTTTGTTCTTATTTTTTGTTTCAATACAAACTTAGGTACTCATATGGGACACCTTAGGTTTGTCATACTTTTTGGTAGGAATAATCAATATGAAAATACAGAAAAAGGTATGTTTTATTGCGTTACTTTTCTTAATTTTTCAAATAGTGATCAAGGGGTTCCCATGAACCCTAAGAGAATAAAGGTCATTCCTGAGTAGCCCACTCCACCAAGTATAAGAAAAATTTGGGGCTTCCATGACTTAACAAACTTTTACAAAAGGTTTGTCCCATATTTTTCTATACTTGTAGCACCACTCATTGAGTTGGTGAGAAACCATGTTCTTTCATGGGAAGATGCCCAGGAAATGGGTTTTCAGACCTTACCTTACTTCAACATACCAAACACCACTAATACATATGTTTTTGTTCTTTTTACAGGTGTTGAGGGAAGGAGCCCAGAGTATGAAGAACCTCGGGATTTGAGGTCAAATCCTTTCCAAGGTGGAGGGAATGATGCAATCCTATCCCGCAAGGGATTGGGTAGAAGATTCCAAGTAGATTGGGCTAGAGATCCAAGGGTAGGCCCTAGGGTTCTCATGAGCCTTAGGGTAGATTTCGAGCCCATGGGCTAAGTATGAGCCCGCTTATCTTTGTAAATATTAGAATAGGTTTTTCCTTGGTTTGGGCCTTGTATTTTGGCCATTCTAGTAGTATAGGGTTTTAGCCTTGTATTTCGGGGCATTTTGAGTAGTCTTTGTAGTAAGGACTTTTTTTTGTATTTTCGTGTTTTTTGTCATGGGGGTGAGCTTAGCTATTATAGGGGGTGTGTAGATAAGTTCTAACTTCTCATCTCAAGGAGGTGAGCTTAGCTATTAGAGAGGTATGTGTAGCTAAGCTCTAGCTTCTTTAGGAAGCTTCTCAAGGAGGTGAGCTTAGTTATGAGAGGGGTGTGTGTAGCTAAGCTCTAGCATCTCAAGGAAGTTTTCTCAAAGAAGCTTCTCAAGGAAGTTTTCTCAAGAAATCTTCTCAAGGAAGCTACCTAGTCTATAAATAAAAGCATGTGTAACACTTGTTGTAACTTTGATGAATGAGAGTCTTGTGAGACACAACTCAAAGTTCAACTTCTCTCCCTTTTTCTTCCTTCAATTTCGTGATCCCCCCCTCTCTCTTTCTCTCCCTCTTTCTTTTCCTCCATTGAAGCATCCTCTCCAAGCTTCTTATCCAAGGCTCATCTTGGTGGTGAAGCTCCTTCTTCTATGGCTTATTCCCTAGTGGATGGCGCCTCCTCTCACCTCTTCTCCTTTGTCTTCCGCTGCATCTCCATGGTGGAAAGTCACCATTAAAGGACCTCATTGAAGCTCAAAGATCCAGCCTCCATAGAATCCCCACAAGCAAGCTTCCATCAATGAGGCCCTATCTGTATTGGGAGGTTGGTCTCTCCCCTTACCTCTCGGCGACTGCCGTCGAAGGCACGGACCACCATGGAACTTGGCCTTATATGGGAAGCGTTAAATGGCAATTTCTCCAACGAGCTTTTGGGCATCACGTTCAAGCTCGAGCCGTTGTCGATGAGTACTTTGGCCATAACGTGTTCCATGCATTTGACTGACACATGTAAAGCCCTGTTATGTCCTCTCCCCTCGGCGGGGATTTCCTCTTCAGCGAAGGTGAGGTAGTTGTTAGCTGTGATGTTATTGATGATTCCCCCAAAGCCTTCTACGGAGATGTCTTGGGCTACGTGAGCTTCGTTCAAGACCTTTACTAATAAAGCTCGATGGGGCTTAGAGCTCATGAGCAGTTCCAGAAGGGAGACTCTAGCTAGGGTCTTGTTGAGTTGTTCAATGACTTGAAACTCGCTTTGTTGGATAATGCAGAGGAACTCGCCGACCTCCTCGAGTGATACCTCCTTCTTGCCACAGCCCTCTCTTTCCTTGGAAAGATCCTTCGTCGGAACACGCGACCGCTGCAGGTTATGCCGCTCAGCCCGGTGATATTGGTCACTTTGGCCGATAGTGAGCTGATGTTGGTAGCTTCTTCCTTCCTACCGCCCGGAGGGGCATACCTCTACAGAACTGTGCGGCTATTCTAGTAAGGAAATGGAATAGATCTACCGCCCGACACTGCTGAGGGGTGTTGAGGTCTTTGAGGAGCCGTGTCCCTGGTGAAGTGTATTACCAAGGGTTTAGGCTTTTTAGGTCCTTCTTCATCTGCCGACTGCATGTATACATGTTGTTCCTCCTCCCTCTTACTGCCGACCTCAAGTCGGCCTTGGTCTATCATCTGTTGTAATAGATCTTTCACTGCCGAACATGTTTCCATGTCATGGAGTACACCTGGATGCATTAAGCAAGAATCTCCTTTGCACCCGCCGCAGGGAATTATGCCCGCCTTTTGCAATGCTTTGTAGATAAACCTTCTGGGGGTCGTTACGTCCTTCAAAAGCTTGGGCCTGTGTGACCTACTCACCTCGATGGCATTAACCGCCCCCCCTCCATGATTGGCAAGCGGGTTTGTTTTTATGTTGGGCCCATCCTCTTGAAAAGTCAACCACTCAGCCTCTATCAAGCTTTGGACCTTGCTTTTCAAGGCCAAACACTGTTCGATCGAGTGGCCTAGGGTCCCCCCATGGTATGCGCAGGTCGCGCTAGGGTTATACCATTTTGGGAACAGAGACTGGAAGATCTTTCCCGGGACCACCACGGCCAATTGGTTGGCGATGAGAGATGGCAAGAGTTCCCTATATGTCATTGGGATCGGGGCGAAAATCTGTTCCGGCCTTGGCGAAAAGTTCCTTGTCGTGTTTGTGCCAAAGTGAGCGTTGTCGGGCGGGTGAGGCTGAGTCGGAGCCGAAGCCCGAAGAGCTCCCCCCTGTGGGGGTGTGGGCGCCCTTGGTTGGGTGAGTGCTGTATCGGAAGAGGCCTCGGCGCGAGCCGAAAACCTCGGGTGATGTTGTGCATATTGGTGGGTACCGTGGGGGGTTTGCGGTGGCTTAGGCCATGCAGGGGTTGAAGTGACGATATGGGCATCTTCCTCTTTCCTCTTTGCCCCATCTATTTCGGTCTTCCTACTGTTGGCACCTATCGGGGAGACGTAATCAAACTTTCCCCTCTTCAAACCCACCTCAATCCTTTCTCTGGCAAAGACCAAGTCCGTGAAGCTGGAAGGCATGTAGCCCACTAATTTCTCATTGTAAAATACAGGCAAGGTATCCACCATCATAGTAACCATTTCCCTCTTGACTATGGGAGGGGCTACTTGCACTGCCAGGTCCCTCAACCGCTGAGCGTATTCTTTAAAGGACTCGCTTTCCCATTTAACCATGTTTTGCAGTTGAGTCCAATCGGGAGCCATGTTAGAGTTGTACTAATACTGCCTAAGGATGGCGATAATCAGATCCTTCCAGGTGCGGATGCAGGAAGCTTCTAGATTAGTGTACCAGATGACCGCTGCCCTGGCTAAGCTATCTTGAAAGAAATGCATCAATAACTTCTCGTCCCTGGAATATGCACCCATCTTGCGACAGTACATTTTTAGGTGATTCCTAGGACAACTCGTTCCTTTGTACCTATCGAAGTCAGGTACTTTGAACTTCGGAGGGATGACAACGTTCGGTACCAGGCATAGGTCGGTCATGTCTGTGAATGGATAATCACCAAACCCTTCAATAGCCCTCAATCTTTCTTCAATGAGATCGAGTTTCCCCTTTCCTTCTGCTACCTGGGGTGGCCCTCCCGCGGACAAAAACATTGGCTGCGTTGGGTGGTTTCAAGGTTCTCCCGTGATGTTGGGTTGAGGTAGTGTGTTGGGCGCCGGTCCCTCGGCAGGAAATGGGGAGTAGGAGTCGACGTCTCCCTGAGCATGCTCTCGATGATCCTCGTGGACCTCGTCAGGATGTTGAGGAGGCTCCCCATCGAGGATGAGGGGAGGAACATGACCCGCGTCGTCACGTATGACTGGTGGTGTGTAATTAGGTGGTAAATCGTAGGGGTAAGTTCCTCGGCTGTACCCCGGATGCGGGTTGCTGATGTGCCCCGGTATGCTTCTCTCTCATCCCACCATGTTTGGAATAGGGTGGTGCACGACAGTTGGGAGAGTCGGCTCTGCTTCGGCAGCCGAACTAACAACGGCAGTGGTGGCCGCGTTACTCTCCATTAGTTGTTTCATTCCCAGCATGGCATCCATCATGGAAGCCATTTGTTCTTTCAAAGCCGACATGTCGGCTTTCATCTGTTCCTGTACTTCCTCTAGGTCACCCATCGTCCTAGATTTGGATCTGGTGCGATAGGGATGCCTTGGGGTGCGTTTAGTTATGGCGTCTTTCCTAAAAAGACCAAATGTGAGGAGTATGTAATGAGAAATGAATGTATACTAGAGATGGAATGTGGGAGTGATCTAATTCGCACTATTTTTTTGCAGTAAAATCACGGGATAAACTCATTTTATTCAGAAAGTTATAACTAGTCAAGATCTGAGTGACAATATAAACTCCCTAACGACTCTTAATTATATGGGCCATCAAGTCTATCATGTGCTGACAATAGCGGAGGAGCCCATGGATCTCCTCGGGGGCGGAGTAGGTGTCTGCCATAGCTTTGGCCTTTGCCAGCAATTGGGGAAGTTCTTGACTCCCGTTCAAAGTAAGAGCAAACCGGTCGATCCACATCGTTGCTTCTTGATGTAACGAGTCAATCACCCTTCCTCTAGCCTCCTTTTCCGCGTACACTCGGGCGTATTCGTCTGCCACTTTGTGCTCATGGGCTGTGGCTAGATTTAATTCTTCTTGGTACTTGCCAATGATGGCTAACATGTTTGTTTCGGTCTCGCATAACCGCTAAGACAAACTCCTCTTGGACCTTAGGCAAACCCTCAATTCATCCTTCAGAATCAAACTGTCTACTCGCGATTGGTCCCTTTCTTCTCTTCGGAGCTTAAGCTCACTGTTACTGCCCCACAGAGCCCCTCGGAATTTGTTTCGGCCATGTTCTTCCTTACGGGCCCTCTTGGTTTCTTGCTCCAAGGCCTTGGTGGTGGCTATATTGACGCCTCTCAGTTTGGCGTTCTCCTTTCGGATCCTAACAGCTGCTGACTTGAACTTTTCTTTGACTATTTGGGCTTTCTCAAGTTCTGTCTTGAGGGCCTGCACCTCTTCATCTTCTTCCAGAGTTTCAACCTCCATCCCCTTAGTGGTCCTCAAACTCAAGAGCCAATCTAGATCTTGTGCGTTTCAACCACCTATGGTAATCGCCGATGGGCCCATTGCTACTCCACTTAAGTTCCTTGTCCTTCCTTTGCGACATTTCCCATGCCTTGTGGACCTTCTGAAGCACCCCCGCGTTGGTGCTATCGAAACCTCGTGTAATAAAAGGTATGAGGCCTTCCTCTAATGGCACCCCTCTCCTAGGGTAACCAAGTTGTCTTATAGCGAGGACGAGATTGTAATTGATGCAACCCCTTGTCCCAATCAAGGGAACATTTGGAAATTTCCCACACGAAATAAGAATCTCGGTTCTTCCTTCCTTCCATCGGGGGAACCAATTGACAGGCGCTCCTTCTTTGCTCGCTAAGAGTCGGTCCCAGTTTGCCTCTTTTTTCTCGGTGCATGAGCGGTGGCCTTCTAGCGGGCAAACGTGTCTCATCTCTTGGCAAAAGAAGTGTGAAACCAACCATATATAGAGAACTGGTGTACAACAAATGATCCTTGCATTGTTCTTCTCACATCTTCGGTCGAATGTGTCATATAGATCGGCTAAGATAGCGACAACCGGGCTTTCCTTGCGGTCGTAAAAGGCGAGAAAAGCATCAATCGCTGCCCAGTCCACCAATCCATCCACATTTGGAAAGAGGACCACCCCGAAGATCAAAAGTGCCAGGATGTCCATGAACGGGGCCCATTTGTCTAGACTTGCCAAGACTCTCGCCTTTGATTCCAAAAATTTCCTCGGTACCCCAACCACCCCATTTTTGACTTGCTTCCCGCGGTCCAATTCCTGTGTCGAGATTTTGACTATTTTAGAAATTCTAGCTAAGGAGGGATAGAATCTCGAGAAGAGATATGGTTTCCTTCCTCCCAGAGGGCATCCCAAGATCTCTTCAAACTCTTCCACGTGGGTGTTAACTGGAAGTCCCCTAAGGTGAAGCACCTCAAAGGCTGGTCATAATATTGGGCGAGGGAGACAATGGCCTCCGTGGAGACCTCTGCCATGGTTAGGTCCCAGATCTTACCATAAGCTTTGCGAAAGGCTTGTTGCTGGAGCTGACCCATCAACTATCCTAACTCTTTCAGACTGGCGACTCCTAGGCTCTTGATCTTGACTTGATAGAACCTCTTTTTAAGCGAAGGCGCCTGGCTCAATCCCATGTTCATACTAAAGTGGAATAAAAACCAGCACAAATCAAGACTTCGACATCTATCATAGAAGAAATGGATGAATGCACGAAGAAATGCGTATGGCACAGATGCATTTTACGGATACGAGAGCCCGAGTGATTATCTCTTTCTTAAATACAACATTCGGGCAGCATAGCGCCCGATGCATGCATTTAAGAAGGTGACACAGACCTTCCGTCTTCTCGTGACAAAGTGAGGGGATTAAGACGCAACCCGTGCATGATGACATGATGCAGATACGAAAAAGGGGGAAGGGTAACAAGGAGATGTACACAGCATGGCAATATCCTCAAATAATCACACAGCGAAGGCGTACATGACATTTTAGGTTATATGCATGGCAATGTTAAAAAGGAACGCGGCGTGTTTGCTTCGTTCCTCTACTTTAGGGACCTAAACGGGAGGAACTACAAGGCTTTTAGTGTTAACTCCCAAGTTTGTCATATCTCCCTAAATGGTTTCTAGAGATATTACTCCCTTCGAAAAACATATTGCGGCACTAGGGACTACCAGCAACAATATGTTATCAAAGAGAAAAACTCTAGATGAGGGTTCACTGTTATCAAGCAAGTCGGAGACCCAACATGACCACTGATTCACCTCTACTCCTTATGTTCCCATGGACCCAGGTATAGGGCCCCTTTTCAACTCATCGTGTGTGCAAAAAGTGTTGGTGTTGTGTGCATCAAATGAATACATATTTAACTCATGCATACATTAAAACACACATACAACATCGAAGAAGTTTATACAAGAACATAAAGGAAAAGGGAAACTGATGAAAGGGAAAACACAACTTTTGCACAAAAGATTGATAGGCCTAACTCTCTAAAAACACTCCCTAGTGGAGTCGCCAACTGCCACAACCTACCCTTCGGCGGGCGGGCGACGCGAGGGCTCACGGGTGTGTCTTCCAAGAAAGGAAAATGCGCGGAGTCGCCACCAACGTTTATTTGAGGAAAATGTCGGAAAAACCAGAAAGGTGTGGTCTACGAACTTTAAGTGTGAAAGGTTTGGGAGTTATTTTTACGCACGGGGAAGGTATTAGCACCCCACGCGTCCGTCACAAAGGACGACAGCCTTTAACCAAGTGTGCAATATCATGTCTTCGATTTTTTTTTATTTTCTCTTTTTTATGTTTTTATGTTTTTATGTTTTTTTGTATTTTTTATCTTTTTGTGGTCGACAAGGGTGTTTCCCTCGCTCCTACGTATCCTCAATTGCGATGAGGAAATTAGACCTACGTAGTACTTTAAGAACTAAACGTTGGTTAAGTTGTTTTGATCTTTTTCCGTAAGATCGATTTTAACCACGCAAAAGTCATTTAAGGCGTTGGACCATTAACGATCTCTTATTTTTTATAGGAAAGAAACGTTAAGGCGTTGGACCATTAACGATCTCTTGTTTTTGGTCAACAAAAGTGGGGCTTTTGCTCCTACATATCCTCCATTGCGATGAGGAAATCAGACCTACGTAGTTCTTGCAAAAGCGGTAAAGTTACATGTTGATTTTATGCTTTTGAACGGTCCATGTTAACCGATAAAAGCAAAGAGGACCGTTTAAGGTGTTGGACCTTAAAGCGGTCTTTAGTGATTTTTGCGGACAAAGCTTCATTTGTGAGTTGATTTTAGCCTTAGTTTCACTTTGGTTATTAGTCAATTCATTCAAGGAAACTTCCAAAGAAAAACGTTCGATTGATTTTTTTGGTTATTTTATTCAAAAATATTGTGATTATTTTATTATTATTTTTCAAGATATTTTGATTATTTTATTATTATTTTTCCTTTTCTTGGTTTAACCGTGGTTACAGCGTGAATGATCGGTTGGATTTTATTTTAACAGTGATTAAACAACATTACAACACAAATGATTGGTTGAAATTCATTTTATTATTTATTAGGTGAGAAAACGGCTTAAATAAATGGTTAAAGCACGTTAAAAGGGGGTACGAAAAACAAACAAAATGAAAATAATATACGCGAAACAAGTGGGAACCACTAAGGTTGCATAGAATGAATTGAAAGATTCGATTTTGGGAACTTACCGGTTGAAGACCGAAGAACCATGAAGAACAATGATGAATGGTGAAGAATCTTCACGAAATCGCTCACGGAAACGTCTCGGAAGCGTTACGGAAGCACCTCGGCTTGGATTTTTTCCACGGCAACAATTTTCCTCACTAATTTCGAGAGAATCCTAAAATACCAGAAGGGGTGAACCATTTACTCTGCCCTCTTTCCCCTATTTATAGGAGAAAAGAGGGAGGTGGTTGCCGCCCAGCTCGCCCAGGCGAGCTGGGTTGCTTCCACCAGAAGGCACCGCCTTCTGTTGGAACTCCTTGGAAGGCCCAAGTGGGCCTGGTTGCTATTTGCACCCCCCTTTTTACTAAATACACCCCTTTTGTGTTTTTTGCTGATTCCTTTCCAAAACGTTACGGAACTTTACGAATTATGTAACGACACCCATTTTCTTTCCGGAATGTTGCGAAACTTTACGGATTACGCAACAATGCTTTTTTTGACTTCCAGAATGTTACGAAACTTTACGGATTGTGCAACAATGCTTCTTTTCGACTTCCGGAATGTCACGAAACTTTACGGATTACCTAACGATGGGTGTTAAGTACCTCGAGGCGGTCATGCGAAGGTTGCATGCCACCAAACATTGGTCCCCAGACGAAATTAGGGTAAGACACTTGGTAAGCTATTTCAGTGAACAGGTATGTAAACTATCTATGCAAAAACAAAAATCACGCAAGAGAAATGATGTGTAAAAACAAGTACAAAACGCGTTGGTCTTCCTAATAGGTGCTTGATGCTAAAAGGATATTCTCTATCTAACAATACTCATGTGTTCCTATAGTGTCCCTTGAGATGCTAAACACCGATTCCTCATGATAATTTAGCCTAATCCTGATCAAGCATCGTCCTCAGATTCCTCTTGTTGGACTAAACTCAACCAGGACCGCATTAAGACAAACATATTACAATTAAATTATCGTACCCCGATTCCTCGTGATAGTACAACAACTTAGCCCTGTCCTATCAATGTCATCAGAATCAGAAGAGTTTCCACTCTTGAATGACCCTAACAAAGCATGCATCTACGTGATCAAGGTAAAGGCATACTAGAATGAAAAGCTGATAGCACAGAGAACACACAAAACATCATTAAATAGATAGAAAGATATTTACATCAAGTACCTACCGGGAAGATCCAACAGAGGATTTTATCTTTCCATAACCAGGAAGCCTCATTTACAACAAAGAGAAGAGCAAGATGAAAGATTCCAAAAATAGAAGTGGTGAGGATGTCTCATTCACCTCTAGGATCTCACAACTACTCACAAACTCATCTCAAGCTCTCAAAACAACATCCTCTTCAAGCTATGGCCTCTGCAGATCTTCACACAGCAACATATCTCAAAACTCTCTGGAAACTGGATCTTTCTCTCTCTAGAATCACTAGAAATGCAAAGCTTCAGCTTTCAGCACAAACTCTCTTCACAAAATCTGATTTCAGGCTTAAATAGGTGGCCTTGTTCATGCTTGTCCGTTTAGCGCAATTCTAAACAGCTTAGCATACATTAGTGAATTTCGGCTTAGCGCATGCGTTTCTTGCTCAACGAATGGACTGAAGCGGTGCGCTTAGTGAGATGAAGCGGTGTGCTCAGCGAACTTGTACAACTCATCTTCTTCCATATTCTTCCTCGCGCTTAGCCAATAAATGTTGCGCTTAGCGGATGCTCGCTAAGCCAACATATTGGCTTAGTGAGAAGGTGAAAAACAACACTTTTCAAAGTCGCCTAATTAACCTGAAATTGAGAGAAAATGATTATTAAACACACAAAATGGAAGTACTAAGTATTTGTTACCTATATTTAACTGAAAGTACTTGTAACACTACAAAATAACCATAAACTGCGGAAGTTTCATACAATTTACACAGGTTTTATACATAAAAGTTAGTCGTATTCATCGACTAACAACTCCCCCAAATTTACAATTTTGCTTGTCCTCAAGCAAAAAGAGAACAACTTAGTTGTCCTCAAGTGACAATAACATGCAGTGATCATCAACAAAGGTGTATGCAGCAAAAATTACTGATTGCATGATAAAAAAATGAAGCATTATGTACTCATCACTTGTCTTTCACAAAATATGCAGCTTTCAAAGAGAAGAATAAAATGTAAGCTGTATCATTAGATGAAGTTAATCATAAGACAAATATTAAGGAAAGTAGCTTAAACCACAGTCTCACGGCTACTGTTTCACTCAAGCACAAGGGTTTAAGCTATTCATTAGTAACAACTAGCAAGAGGTCCAATCTTTGCACTTCATCTCATGCCATAAAGTCAAAAATGTATAAATAGTATCAAAAGGACTTTCCCAAGCTTGTAGTGAGGCTTGGCTTCAAAAATTCATTGGTTTTTCTAGCATTCAAAGGCTTAGATTCTAAGAGAACACAAATCCTAGACTTATCCAAGTGATCTTTTTCATGTGCTTAGCTTGCTCATTAGCTTTTCACTTTCATTTGCTTTTGACCTTATTACATCATCACACCTTTCCTTTTTTTGCTTTCTTTTTCTTTCTTCTTCTCTTTTTTTTTAAACATATAACTTATGTGTTGTGTGTGTTGATGCCTTATCTCTTTCTTTGCATCCCAATTAGTTCCACTCCCCCAAATTTGGGGTAAATTTTCTTTGAACCATATGCTCTCCTAGAATCTAAACATGGTATCTGGAGATAATTATTTAAGTTCAGGGTTCAAATTTTTGACAAAATCATTCAGCTCATAAAGGGTGCAAAGGATACAATTATCATTCAAGGTAAGCTTTTTGGTCAAAAGGCTTGTATATGCATAATCATGGCCTTCATCATGTCCTCATTTATACATTTCATTCTAAAATTTAGAGATTCATGCGAAGATTATTACTCACAACTACTCGTTCACTCACAGTGTAAGATCACACTCTCACCGGTTTTGGTTCAAGCTTTTCTTTCTCAATCAATATGTCTAATGACTAACAATTCTAATTGCAAGTTCACATTCTTGTTCTTTCTTTGTCTAACATACACACTTGTTCAAACTCATGAAAAGGAACACAAACTCCATCACAATAATGCATTCAATTCAAAATAAAAGCATACAACCATTTTCACAAATCAATAAAAGTGCTTCACTGCCATATCATCAAAATCAAGTTAAACTGTTCCATATGCTTAAGAATAAGCAAACCAACTACCCAAAAATAAAACTAGCAGTGTGTCGCAACCTACCCTTCGGCGGGAGGGCGACGCGTGACTCGCGGGATGCGTGTTCCACGAAAGGAATACGCGTGGAGTCGCCACCAACGTTTATTTGAGGAAAACGTCGGAAAAACCGGAAAAGACGCGATCTACGAACTTTAAATGAAAAGGTTCGGGAGTTGTATTTACGCACGGGGAAGGTATTAGCACCCCACACGTCCGTCATAAGAGACGGCAACCTTTAATCGAATGTGCAAACATGACCTTGATTTTTATGTTCCCTTTTTATGTCTTTATATCCTTTATACCCTTTTTATATTTTTTCTCTTTTTGTGGTCGACAAGGGTGTCTCCCTTTGCTCCTACGTATTCCTCAATTGCGATGAGGAAATCAGACCTACGTAGTTCTTTTTTATCAAGTGATTCTTGTTTACTTAAAAGGTGATCATTTTAAGGCGTTGGACCTTGAAAATGATCTATTTTACTTAGTAAGAAATTGAAATGACAAACTTCAAAAACCTATTTTTATGGACGAGCTTGACTAGGCGAATTGATTTTAGCCTTAGTTTCACTTTAGTTATTAGTCAATTCAATTAAGAATGAGAAATCCCAAAGAGAAAACGTCCGATTGATTTTCCGCTTTATTTTAATAAAAGACGTTTTTTTATTATTATATTGTTATTTTACCTCTTTTTTTGATTTCCAACGTGGTTACGGCACGACTGAACGGTCGGAATTCATTTTAACCGAAGTTTAACGGATAATACAATTCAAACGATCGGTGAAAATTTATTTTATTTTTAGGTTAAGCGAGAAATGACTTAAATAAAATGGCTTAAGCACGTCAAAAGGGGGTATAAAAAGTAAATGAAACGAGAATAAAAATACACGAAACACAATGTGGACCACCACGGGTACATAGAATGAATCGAAAAGTTTGGTTCGAGGTACTTACCCGTTGAAGATCGAAGAACGATGAAGAACGAATGAAGAACGTCGAAGAACGGTCAAAACCTTTGCGAAATTCCTCACGGAAACGTTACGGAAACATTTCGAAAGTGCCTCGGCTTGGATTTTCTTCACGGAAACAATTTTTCCAAGCAAATTCGAAAGAGAGAGAAGTGCCTAAGGGGCTGAACCATTTTTCACTTCACTTCTCCCCCTATTTATAGAAAATTGGGGAGAATCTTGCCACCCAGCTCGCCCAGGCGAGCAGGGTTGCTTCCTCCAGAAGCAACAACCTTCTGGAGGAATCTTCTGGAGGGCCCAAGTGGGCCTGGTTGCTATTTGCACCCCCATTTTTACTAAGTACACCCCCCTGCCTTTTTTTTTAGTGATTCTTTTTTCGTAAAGTTACGAAAACTTACGAATTTCGTAACGATACTTGTTTTCTTTCCGTAATGTTACGGAACCTTGCGGATTACATAATCATCCCCTTTTTGACTTACGGAATGTTACGGAACCTCACTAATTGTGCAACGATGCTTCCATTTGATTTCCGGTGTGTCACGGAACCTTACGGATTGTGCATCAATATTTTCTTTTGTTTTCCGGCATGTCCCGGAATTTCACAAATTTCCTAATGATGGGTGCCAAGCACCTCACAAGGACCAAACAAAAGTCGCATGTCATCAAGCAAAGGTCCCCGGACGAAATTAGGGTATGGCACAGTGTATATAAACATAAAAGAGATACTGTACTAAAACCATAATTAAAACAATAATAAACCAAAAATCAAAAAGTTTCATCAGGAATCAAAATTCCTGTGACTGGTCCTGGGTGTCCTGTGTCTGAACATCCTCCTCATCTATCAGATGCAATATTGGAGTAGCTGGAGGAGAAGTGTCCATAGCCAGGACTGGTGTAGTAGGGTCCTTTGGCATCTCTAGAAGAGGAGTGGAGGGGTTTGTTGCCAGCTGAGGTGAGGGTAGGTTCACCACTAGTGCAGAAGGCTCTGAAGTAGCCTCAAGGGATCGCTCAAGAGTGGCAGCAGCTACCTGTCTCACCTGTGTCTCCTCTGCCTCTTCTCCTATAACAAATGGCTCCGAGTTGGTGGCCTCAGATGACTCATCCTCCACATGTTGAGGTACCTGAGCTGTGGGACCTTCATCTTCCCTATGAAGAGAAGGTTGGGTCCCGGGCCAGGCTACTATCTCCCTGAACTGCTCAACTGAGGGAATAGATCTTGAAGGTGCCACCACCTGTAAACTCTGTAATAGAATAATCTGCCCCTGATGGATGCTCTAAAGCATGGTGTCATACCCTAATTTCGTCCGGGGACCATCCGTTGTTGGGATGCGACTCTCATTTTACCACTTCAAGGTATTTGGCACCCATCGTTAGGCAATTTGTGAAGTTCCGAGACATGCCAGAAGCCAAAAGAAAAGCGTCGTAGCACAATACGTGAAGTTCCGTGACATGCCGGAAATTAAAAGGAAGTGTTACTGTGCAATTCGTAAAGTTCTGTAACGTTCCAGAAGGAAAAAAAGGGATGATTACGTAATCCGTAAAGTTCCGCAACATTACGGAAAGAAAACAAGTATCGTTACGAAATTCGTAAGTTTCCGTAACTTTACGGAAAAAGAATCACCAAAAAAAAAAGCAGGGGTGTATTTAGTAAAAATGGGGGTTCAAATAGCAACCAGGCCCACTTGGGCCTTCCAGGATGTTCCTCTAGAAGGCGGTTGCGTCTGAAGGAAGCAACCTAGCTCGCCTGGGCGAGTTGAGCTCGCTTGGGCGAGCTGGGTGGCAAGCTCCTCCCCTATTTTCCTATAAATAGGGGGAGGAGTGAAGGAAAAAATGTTCAGCCCTCCAGGTATTTCGGGATCACTTGAAATTAGTGAAAAAAATTGTATCCGTGAAGAAAATCCAAGTCGAGGCGCTTCCGTAACGTTTCCGTGGGTGATTTCGCGAAGATTTTCAACCGTTCTTCGACGTTCTTCGTTCGTTCTTCGTCGTTCTTTAGTCTTCAATCGGTATGTTCCCAAAATCAAAAATTTCAATTCATTCTATGTACCCTTAGTCGTCCTCATTTGTTTTCACGTGCTTTTATTTTTATTTCATTTACTTTCCGTACCCCCCTTTTGACGTGCTTTAGTCATTTACTTAAGTCATTTTCTCGCCTAATCAAAAAATAAAATAAATTTCCACCGATCATTTGATTTGTAATATCCGTTAATTTCTGTTAAAATGAAATCTGACCGTTCGGTCATGCCGTAACCACGTTGGAAACCAAAAAGAGGTAAAATAACAATATAATAATAAAAAATATCTTTTAGTAAAATAAATAAAAAAAACCAATTGGACGTTTTTCTTTGGGATTTCTCTTTCTTAATTGAATCGACTAATAACCAAAGTGAAACTAAGGCTAAAATCAATTCATAAACCAAACTTATTGTCATCGCCTAAAAAAGTCATTTTCAAAGGTCCAACGCCTTGAAATGGTCTTTTCCGCTTTTATTGGTTTAGTGTAGATTTCTAAAAAGCCTAAAATCAATATGTAACTTTGTTACCTCTTTCAAAAATAAAGAAATCATTAATGGTCCAATGCCTTAATGTTTTTCTCACTTTTCAAAAGAATCGAAAGATTGTCTAATGGTCCAATGCCTTAAATGACCTTTCATTCAACAAAAATATATCTTGCAAAAAGGATAAAAAATAACGTAACCAAAACGCTTTGTTCTAAAAAGAACTACGTTGGTCTAATTTTCTCATCGCAATTGAGGAATACGTAGGAGCAAAGGGAAACGCCCTTGTCGACCACAAAAAGATAAAAATATAAAAAGACATACGAACGTAAAAAGGGAAAAGAATATAAATTGAAGTCATATTTGCACATTTGATTAATACCTTCCCCGTACTTAAATACAACTCCCGAACCTTTCACTTAAAGTTCGTAGATCACGTCTTTTCCAGTTTTTTCGACGTTTTCCTCAAATAAATGTTAGTGGCAACTCCGCGCGTATTCCTTTCTTGGAACACGCTCCCGCGAGTCACGCGTCGCCCTCCCGCCGAAGGGTAGGTTGCGACAGTTGGCGACTCCGCTGGGGACTATTTTTAGAGAGTTAGGCCATTTATTCTTGTGCAAATGTTTTACCATGACTTTCATCTTTGTTGGCTTCCCTTTATTTTTCTTATCTTCTTGTATATATAACCCTTTAATGCTTTTAGTGCGCTTTAAAATGTATGCATGAGGTAAATATTTATTCATTTGATGCACACAAACACCAACACTATTTGCACACACGGTGAGTGGAAAAAAAGGGCCCTATACCCGGGCTCGTGGGAACATAAGGAGTGGAGGTGGATCTGTGATCATGCTAGGTCTCCGACTTGCTTGGTTACAGTGAACCCTCATCTAGAGTTTTTCTCTTTGATAACATATTGTTGCTAGTAGTCCCTACTGCTGCAATATTTTCTTCGAAGGGGATGATACCTCTAGAGACCATCAAGAGAGATATGACCACCTTGGGAATTATCACTAAAATCCTAGTTAGCTCCCTCCCATATAGGTCCCTTGAATAAGGGCACGAAGCGGACATGCTGCGTGCCATTTGTTCACACTGCCATGCATAAGTGTCATGTACCCTTTTGCATATATTTTGTGAATATTGTCATACTGTACATTCCTGTGTTGCGCCTTTCGCATATGCATCACGCACGGATTCTGTTGTGATCCCCTCTCTTTGTCAAACCAATGGAGGGTCCGTGCCACCTTCTTGAATACATATGTCAGGCACTTTGCTACCCCAAGACGTTATATCTAAGAAGGAGACACTTTCTCAGGCTCCCGTATTCATAGATTGCATCTGTGTCATATGCATTTCTTCATGCATTCATCCATTCCACCCATGATAGATGTCGGAGTCTTGATCCGCGCTAGATTTTGTTTCACTTTAGTAAAACATGGGATCAAGTCAAACGCCTTCGCTTAAAAAGAGGTTCTATCAAGTCAAGGTCAAGAGCCTAGGGACCACCAGTCTAAAAGAGTTAGGGCAATTGATGGGTCAGCTCCAGCGCCATGCTTTTCGCAAAGCTTATGGTAAAATCTGGGACCTAGCCATGGTAGAAGTCTCCACACAGAGGCCATTGCCTCCCTTGCCCAGTATTATGATCAGCCATTGAGGTGCTTCACCTTTGGGGACTTCCAGCTATCACCTATGGTAGAAGAATTTGATGAGATCCTAGGATGCCCTCCAGGGGGAAGGAAACCATACCTCTTTTCAGGGTTCTATCCCTCATTAGCTAGAATTTCCAAGATAGTCCAAATCTCGGCGTAGGAATTAGACCACAAGAAGCAAGTAAAAAATGGGGTGGTTGGAATACCGAGAAAATATTTGGAGGTAGAAGCAAGAATCTTGGCAGGTAAAGGCGAGTTGGTCCTGTTCATAGATATTCTCGCACTGCTGATCTTCGAAGGAGTCCTCTTTCCGAATGTGGATGGGTTGGTGGACCTAGCAGCGATCGACGCTTTTCTCGCCTATCATAACCACAAGGAAAGCCCGATTGTCGCTATGCTAGCCGACCTATATGACACCTTCGACCAAAGATGTGAAAAGAGAAATACGAGGATTGTTTGCTGTACTCCAGCTCTTTATGTATGGTTGGTTTCACACCTTTTTCGCCAAGAGGTGAGGCATGCTTGCCCGCTAGAAAGCCACCGTTCATGCACAGAGAAAGGAGGGGCAAATTAGGACGAACTCTTAGCAAGCAAAGAAGGAGCGTCTGTCAACTGGTTCCCTCGATGGAAGGAAGGAAGAACCAGGGTTCGTATTTCATGCGGAGGATTTCCAAATGTTCCCTTGATGGGGACGAGGGGTTTCATCAGCTACATTCCTGTTCTTGTTATAAGACAACTTGGCTACCCTGTGAGAGGGGCGCCACTAGAGGATGAGCTCACGCCTGTCATTTCACGAGGCTTCAATAAGACCAACGTGGAGACACTTCAGAAGGTCCGCATGGCATGGGAGGTGTTGCAAAAGAAGGACAAGGAACTCAGGGGTAGTAACAATGGGCCCATCGGGGGCTACCGTAAGTGGTTAAAAGCCCACGTGAAAGGTTTGGATTGGCTTCCAAGTTTGAGAACCGCTAAAAGAGAGGAAATTGAGGCACCGGAGGAAGAGGAAGAAGTGCAGGCCCTTAGGGCGGAACTCGAGCAAGCCCAAACAGTTAAAGAAAGGTTCAAATCAGCAGCTCTGAAAATCCGAAAAGAGAATACCGAACTGAGAGATGTAAATGTGGCTACCACCAAAGCCTTGGAACGAGAAACCAAGAGGGCTTATAGGGAAGAACACGGCCGGAACAAGTTCCGAAGGGCTCTGTGGGGTAGCAACAGCGAGGTTAAACTCCGAAGAGAGGAAAGGGACCAATCACGAGTAGACAGTTTGATCTTGAAAGATGAATTGAAGGCTTGCTCGAGGTCCAAAAGAAGTTTATCTCAGCGGTTATGCGAGACATAGACCAACATGTTAGCTATTATCACCAAGTACCAAGAAGAACTAAATCTAGACACGGCCCACGAGCATAGAGTGGCGGACGAGTATGCCCAAGTGTACACGGAAAAAGAGGCTAGAGGAAGGGTGATCGACTCGCTACATCAAGTGGCAACGATGTGGATTGACCGATTTGCCCTTACCTTGAACGGGAGTCAAGAGCTTCCCCGACTTCTAGCCAAGGCCAAGGCAATGGCGGACACCTACTCCACCCCCGAGGAGATCCACGGACTTCTCGGCTATTGTCAGCATATGATAGATCTAATGGCCCATATAATTAGAAGCCACTAGGGAACTTGTATTGTCACTCAGATCTTGACTAGTTATAACTTTCTTAATAAAATGAGTTTATCCCATGTTTTTACTCCAAAAGTTAGTGCGAATCAAATCACTCCCGCATTTTATCTCTAGCATGCATTCATCTTTCTTTACCCTTATGGATTGCTGCCTAATTACACGCCGCCAGTCATGCAAGATGATGCGGGTCATGTCTCTTCCCCCATCCTTGAAGAGGAGCCTCCTTGACAGCCCGACGAGGTCCATGAAGATCATCAAGAGTATGCTCAAGGGGATGTCGAGTTCTACCCCCCGATCCCCATCGAGGAACTGGCACCCAACACTTTGCCTCAGCCCAACCTCACAGCACAACCAATATTCTTGTCCACAGAAGGACCACCCCCGGCGACCGAGGAAAGAAGGAAACTTGATCTCCTCGAGGAGAGATTGAGAGCTGTTGAAAGCTTTGGTGACTATCCGTTCGCGGAAATGACGGATCTTTGCTTGGTACCAGATGTCGTCATCCCCCGAAAATTCAAAGTGCCCGATTTTGACAAGTATAAAGGGACGACTTGTCCTAAAAACCATCTCAAGATGTATTGTCGCAAAATGGGGGCGCACTCTAGGGATGAAAAGTTATTAATACATTTTTTCCAAGATAGCTTACCTGGAGTTGTGGTTGTTTGGTACACTAATCTGGAAGCTTCCCGCATCCGTACTTGGAAGGACCTGATTACTGCCTTCCTAAGGCAATATCAGTATAATTCCGATATGGCTCCCGATCGCACTTAGCTACAGAATGTGATTAAGAAGGAAGGTGAGACCTTTAAAGAATACGCGCAGCGATGGAGAGATCTTGCGACACAAGTGGCCCCTCCCATGGTTAAAAGGGAGATGATCACCATGATGGTAGACACCTTGCCAGTGTTTTACTATGAGAAGTTAGTAGGCTACATGCTTTCCAGCTTCACGGACTTGGTATTCGCCGGGGAAAGAATTGAAGTAGGGTTGAAAAGAGGGAAGTTCGATTACGTTTCCTCCATAAGTACCCATGCTAAAAGAGTCGGAGCAACTGGGGCAAAAAGGAAGGAGGGAGATACTCATGCCGTTACTTCGGCGCCCGCATGGGTCAAGCCCCCGCAGACCTCTCATGGTACACATCAATATGCGCAACATCATCCGAGCTTTTCAGCTCGCGCCAGGAACTCCTCCAATTCAGCACCCGTGCAGCCTAAGGCACCCGTCCAGAGGGAGGCCCCCCAAGTTCCGGCTCCAACCACGACTCGCCCGGCCGGCAATTCCAACGCAATGAGGAACTTTCCCCCGAAGCAAATTCCAGAATTCACCCCACTCCCAATGACGTACGAAGACCTCTTGCCGTCCCTTATCGCCAACCAAATGGACGTAATAACTCCCGGGAAGATCTACCAACCCCCTTTCCCAAAGTGATATGATCCTAACGCAACTTGCACGTACCATGGGAATACCCTGAGGCATTCCATCGAAAAATGCTTGGCCCTTAAATACAAGGTCCAACATTTGATAGATGCTGGATGGCTGACATTTCAAGAGGATCGGCCCAACGTGAAAACCAATCCGCTCGCCAATCATGGAGGGGGAGCAGTTAATGCCATTGAGTCAGATAGGCCGCGTAGGTATAAACCTTTAAAGGACGTGGCGACCCCTAAGAGGTTTATCTTTGAGGCCCTACAAAAGGGAGGTGTGATTCCCCACGGTGGGCATAAAGAGGATTCTTGTTTGTTGCATCCCGGCGAGCTACATAACATGGAAACATGTTTGACAGTAGAGGAATTGTTGCAGCGAATGATAGATCAAGGCCAACTGGAAGTCGGTGATGAGGGGAGGGAAGAGCAGCATAAATGTATGCAGTCCGTGGATGCGGAAGTTTTGGAAAGCCTAAACCTTTGGTGATATATTTCACCAAGGATGCAGCTCCACAAAAACCCCAATACCCCCCGGCAACTAAACCTGTTCCTTTCCCATACCAAAACAGCCACGCAGTCCCGTGGAGGTATACACCTCTGAGTGAAAGGGAAGAAGAAGCCACCGACGTCAGCTCATTGTCGGCCAAGGTAACCAATATCACGGGACTGAGCGGTGCGACCCGCAGTGGTCGCGTGTTTGCACCTTCTGACTTGCCAACACAACCTGCAAACATTAAGGGAAAGGCCAAGATGGTGGAGGAGCAAAATGACAAGACGACCCCCACTCCGAACAAGGATATTCCGGTAAAGGGTCTTCCGAAGAAAAGGGATGGTTGCGGAAGAAGGAAGTATTGCTAGAGGAAGCAAGCGAGTTTCTCCACATTATTCAGCAGAGCGAGCTCAAGGTCATTGAATAGCTCAACAAAACCCCAGCCAGGGTCTCTCTTTTGGAACTATTCATGAGCTCTGAGCCTCATCAGGCTTTGCTAGTAAAGGTCTTAAACGAAGCTCATGTGGCTCAAGATATCTCTGTAGAGGGCTTTGGAGGACTCGTCAATAATATCATCGCCGACAATTATCTCGCCTTCGTAAAAGAAGAAATCCTTGCCGAGGGGAGAGGGCATAACAGGGCTTTACATGTATCAGTCAAGTGCATGGACCACGTCGTAGCCAAGGTGCTTATCGATAATGGTTCCAGTTTAAACGTAATGCCCATCTAAAGCCAAGTTCCATGGTAGTCCGTGCCTTCGACGACACCCACCGAGAGGTTAGGGGAGAGATCGACCTCCCTGTACAGATAGGTCCCCATACCTGTCAGGTTACCTTTCAAATAATGGACATTAACCCTGCTTATAGTTGCCTGTTGGGGCGCCCATGGATCCATTCGGTGGGAGTCATTCCCTCTACACTCCACCAAAAATTGAAGTTCGTAGTGGAAGGGCATTTGGTTATCGTATCAGGCGAGGAAGACATCTTGGTGAGTTGCCCATCCTCTATGCCATATGTGGAAGCCGCGGAGGAGTCATTAGAAACGGCCTTCCAGTCTTTTGAGGTGGTTAGTATTGCCTTTGTAGATTCCTTCTCTGGGCAACCTTGCCTATCCGATGCGGTAGTAATGATGGCCCGAGTGATGTTAGGGAATGGTTACGAGCTCGGAATGGGTTTAGGCAAGGACAACGGCGGCATAACCAGCCTGATAAGCGCTAAAGGAAACCGTGGGAAGTTTGGGTTAGGCTATAAACCCACACAAGCGGACATAAAGAAAGGCATTACAGGAAGGAAGAGCGGAGGTCAAGGCTCGCGATTGGGACAAGAAGTCAAGAGAGGCCTGCCCTGCCACATCAGTAGGAGCTTTATAAGCGCGGGTCTAGGACACGAAGGCCAAGTCATTGCGATATGTGAAGATGATTCACCAAGTGGGTCGGAGTTGGTATGACCATGCCCTCCTGGTTTCTAACCAGGAAATTGGCGAGTGGAGGAACGCTCGGACATTTACGCAACAAGCATAATGTAACCCTTTGTGGCTTTTAAACTCTACAGTTGGGCCTAGGCTTTAGAGTTTTCTTTTGTTAAGGCTTTATGTCTTTCGTTCCTAAAATTATAAAATAAAAGATCTTTCTTCATCTGTTCCTACGTCTCTACCCATTCTCATCCATTTGCATGTTTATTTCTTTACGTTTAACGCCAGATCCGACTACGAGTCCCTTGACGGTGCTAATACCTGGGACCCGACCATCGATTTCGAGCAAGAAACGAATCAAACAGAGGATAAAGAGGACGGGGATGTGGGACTTCCCCCGGAGTTGGAGTTGATAGTCACCCATGAGGACCAAGAAATGGGGCCTCATCAAGAAGAGATAGAACTAGTGAACTTAGGAACCGACAATGGGAAAAAGGAAGTAAAGATAGGCACGGGTATGACCACACCCATCCGTGAAGAATTGACAACCCTGTTGAGAGACTACCAAGACATCTTTGCTTTGTCGTACCAAGATATGCCGGGTTTGAGTTCTGACATTGTACAACACCGATTACCTCTAAATCCCGAGTGTCCCCCGGTAAAGCAAAAACTGAGGAGGATGAAACCCGAGACATCCTTGAAAATAAAAGAAGAGGTGAAGAAACAATTTGACGCTGGTTTTCTAGAAGTCGCTCGGTACCCCGAATGGGTTGCCAACATTGTACCAGTCCCTAAGAAGGATGGGAAGGTGCGAATGTATGTGGATTATCGAGATTTGAATCGAGCCAGTCCCAAAGACAATTTTCCTTTGCCTTATATCGATATCCTCGTGGATAATACGGCCAATTTCACTTTGTTTTCCTTTATGGACGGATTCTCCGGTAACAATCAGATAAAAATGGCGCCGGAGGATATGGAAAAAGACTACCTTCGTCACCCTATGGGGGACGTTCTGCTACAAGGTGATGTCCTTTGGACTCAAGAAGGCTGTGGCAACTTATCAACGGGCTATGGTAGCTTTGTTCCACGATATGATGCACCAAGAGATCGAGGTCTATGTGGACGACATAATTGCCAAATCTAAGACCGAGGAGGAACACATTGTCAACCTGCGGAAGTTGTTCGAAAGGCTTAGGAAGTATCAATTGAGGTTGAACCCCGCTAAGTGCACTTTTTGGGTCAAATCAGGGAAATTGCTAGGTTTCATCGTAAGCCAGAAAGGGATCGAGGTGGACCCCGAAAAGGTGAAGGCCATCCTTGAGATGCCAGAACCCCGTACCGAGAGGCAAGTCCGAGGTTTCCTGGGACGTTTGAATTATATTGCCAGATTCATATCACAACTCACTGCTATTTGTGAGCCGTTTTTCAAACTCTTACGCAAAAACCAAACTGTCCGTTGGAATGAGGATTGTCAAGAGGCATTTGGGAGGATCAAAATGTGTCTCATGAATCCTCCTGTGCTTATGCCGCAGGTACCCGGAAGGCCTCTCACCTTGTATATGACGATTTTGGACGAGTCGATGGGATGTATGCTGGGGCAACATGACGAGTCCGGGAAGAAAGAGCGCGCTATCTACTACTTGAGTAAGAAGTTCACGGCCAGTGAATGAATTACTCCCTACTCGAAAGAACGTGTTGCGCTTTAGTCTGGGTGTCCCACCGTCTAAGACAATACATGCTGAGCCATACCACCTAGTTGATATCCAAGATGGACCCGGTTAAGTACATCTTTAAGAAGCTTGCTCTCACAAGACGGATCGCCTGGTGGCAAGTTTTGCTATCCGAGTTGATATAGTTCATGTTACCCAAAAGGCGATAAAAGGAAGCGCCTTAGCAGATTATTTGGCTCAACAGCCTCTCAACGACTATCAGCCCATGCATCCCGAATTCCCGGATGAGGACATCATGACCTTGTTTGAGGAAAAACTAGACGAGGACCGGGACAAATGGACTGTATGGTTTGATGGAGCGTCAAACGCTCTAGGCCATGACATTGGAGCAGTATTGGTCTCTCCAGACAATCAATGTATACCTTTCACGGCCAGGTTGGGATTTGACTGCACCAACAATATGGTCGAGTATGAACCGTGTGCCCTGGCCATCCAAGCGGCAATTGACTCTAATGTCAAACTGCTCAAAGTATACGAGGACTTAGCACTGGTGATTCAGCAGCTGAGAGGGGAATGGGAAACTAGAGACCCCAAGCTGATACCCTAAAAAGCCTATATCAAGGAATTGGCTGATTCCTTTGATGAGATCTCCTTCCATCGCGTTCCCTGGGAGGAAAATCAAATGGCAGATGCGCTTGCTACTCTGGCATCCATGTTCCAGCTAACACCGCACGGGGACCTACCATACATTGAGTTCTGGTGTCATGGTAGACCCGCGCATTGTTGTCAGGTGGAAGAAGAACGGGACGGTAAGCCTTGGTATTTCGATATCAAGCGGTTCGTTGAAAGCAAAGGATACCCACAGGGGGCTTCCAACAACGATAAAAAGGACATTGAGGAGATTGGCGGCCAGTTTCTTCATGAGCGGGAGCATACTATATAAAAGAAACCATGACATGACTCTCCTGTGATCCGTGGATGCCGAAGAGGCAGACCACATGATCAAGGAGGTCCACGAGGGTTCGTTCGGAATGCACGCCAGCGGGCATGCTATGGCCAGGAAAATCCTGAGAGCAGGTTATTACTGGCTCACCATGGAAAGTGATTGTTGCATCCATGTAAGGAAATGACATAAAGGTCAAGCGTTCGCGGACAATGTCAATGCTCCGCCACATCCTCTGAACATCATGTCCTCCTCTTGTCCTTTTTCCATGTGGGGGATAGACATCATAGGGGCCATCGAACCTAAGGCTTCAAACGATCATCGCTTCATTCTCGTGGCAATAGATTATTTCACCAAATGGGTCAAAGCGGCTTCCTACACCAATGTCACGAGGAGTGTAGTGGTAAGATTCATTAAGAGGGAGCTGATTTTTCGGTACGGACTCCCTAGGAAGATCATTACCGACAATGGTACCAATCTGAATATCAAGATGATGCAAGAAATGTGCGCGGATTTCAAAATCCAGCATCACAATTCCACGTCCTACTGACCAAAGATGAACGGAGCCGTGGAAGCAGCTAACAAGAATATTAAAAAAATTGTTCAGAAAATGACAATATCATACAAAGATTGGCATGAGATGTTGCCTTTTGCCTTGCATGGATATCGAACTTCGGTATGAACTTCTACTGGGGAAACACCGTATTCCTTGGTTTATGGAACGGAAGCGGTACTCCCATTTGAAGTAGAGATCCCTTCTCACAGGATACTAGCAGAATCAGGTTTAGAAGAATCAGAGTGGGCTCAAACACACTACGACCAACTCAACCTTATCGAAGGTAAGCGCTTGACGGCCATGAGTCATGGGCGCCTGTGCAAGTTCCATGAGGGGGACCTTGTGCCAAAAAAGATGTCCCACGCTGTTAAAGATAATCGAGGGAAGTGGGCCCCGAACTATGAAGGACCTTTCGTTATGGTAACCTGAGCCTTTTTCGCTCAGTCCACGGGATGCCCCAAAGCGCTTAATTAAAACTGAACCTAAACCAGCTTTCACTAAAAATTTGTTACGTTTTAAAACATTCATGCATACGCATACACATGCATATTTTGTCATAACAGGGGCAGAATCAACTGGGCGTGGTCAGATGCCACGATGAAGTTGGAGGCCGAAACCCATCAAGTCAAAATGGTAACACGACCACGGTTTACCACACAATGTTGTTTCCTACTTTCAGGTACTTAGGGATGGACGCAAGTAGAGGCTAGGGTCACGACCGATGGGTCATCGTCCCTTGCCTAGCTCTGGACAAATGGAAAGCGTCGTTGCAAGGCAGCCTAGTATCCTTTAAATTTACAGTAATTATTGTTGTGTCTTTAAAGTAAATATTGGATATCTGCCATGAGGGGGTTCAAGTAAGCGAACGCCGACCTATAGAAAGCCTTGCTTATTTCTTCCCAAAAAAAAAAAAAAACAGGTTAGCTCGCCTGGGCGAGCACCCCTGCACCTGGAAATAAAAAAACGAGGGAGGAGGAGTTTTCCTCCACCCAAAACTCTCCCCCCTCACTTCAAAAACACCAAGCTCACGGGAACTACAAAGACAGCAGCCCCCAAGCTTCAATTGTTGAGTTTTTGCTTCCCTTTTCACGCTTTATTTCACTCCCCACAAGTAAGTGCACTTTCCCCTGGTTATTTGGCTCTCCCTTGATGTGTTTTAGTGCTTTAGTTGCTCAATTTTTGCGAAATTCGTGAAGCAATTCACATGTGAATCCATGCATGTTTTCGCTAAATTAAGGGGTTGTAAGGGATGGCCTTAGGCCTATGTTGCATTCTAGAGTAATGGGGTATGCCACATTGCCCTCATTCTATTGCTATTCATGCCAAAACATGTGCCCACCTAGTGCTCGGTGAAATGCCACAATGACATATAGGCATGGTTTTGTAAGCTTGGGATTGTGGGACTGTTTTATATGTATAGGGACAACATGAAGGATTTAAAATGAGTGCTCGAATGCGATTCTAGGCCTTGGAACCCAGGCTTCTAATTTCAATACAAGGAAGCATGACTTACGCCTAGGAATCTAAGATTTGGTTTTGAATGTAAAAAGGCATGAATATTAGGACATGTTTGAGAGGTTTTTATTAGAATTTAAATTTGGCTGCCCCATGAGGAATACCTTGCACCTAGGTAGCATGGAAAATACCTTTCAACGGTATGTATATATGTGAATATATATAGCATGGAAATGCCTTGCAAAGTGTGTGAATATATGGCATAAAAATACCTTGCAAAGTGTGAATGTATAGCAAATAATGCATTTCAAAAATCTGTATATGTAGGATAGGTAGCGTAAAAATGCCTTTCAAAATATGTATATTTGTGGATAGGCAGCATAAGGAGCCTTTCAAAAAATGTACCCATGTAAAAAATGGCACGAGAATGCTTCCCAAATGAATATATGATGTGGAATTGCCTTTCAAGTGTAGATAGATGACATGAAAGTTCCTTCTCAAATAAATGCAAGTGTGTGCATGACATGAGTTTGGCTCTCCAATGTGCATATATAAACAAATATGAAACAACAAAAATGTATATGTTAATAAAATACTCCAAATGTGCGTAGGTAGTTTGTGGTAGCAAAATACTTAGGATATGAACATGTGTAATTTTGACACAATACCTTGAGCATGCGTATATGTATTCTTTTAAAATATATATATATATATATATATATATATATATATATATATATATATATATATATATATATAGATATATATATATATATCTGTGTGTGTGTGTGTGTGTGTGTGTGGTAACTAGAATGTTTTGAATATCCTTGTATGTTGATATAAATAGTAGGATATTTTACGCATATGCACGTTCATAAATGTTTTACATTAAGGAAATGTGTTCACAAGTTTGATCTAAATCGGAAAGATTAGCATGCCGTTTTTGCTTTAAAATAAGCATTTTCTTGTAAACTAACTTTCCAAATGTTTGTCCCCTCAGGAAATGGCTATGAGAAAGCTTTACGCGAAAAGATCTAGGAGTGACGCCGCGGCTGAAGGGACCAGTGCTGCCCCCGAGTTTGATAGCCACCGTTTCAGGAGTGCTGGACGTCGCTGGTCACCCCCATGGCTAAGTTTGACCTAGAGATAGTCCTGGAATTTTATGCCAATGCATGACCCACAGAAGAGGGAGTGCGGGACATGCGATCATGGGTGAGGGGTCAGTGGATTTCCTTTGATGCAGATGCCCTCAGCCAGTTCCTAGGTGACCCGCTAGTGTTAGAGGAAGGTCAGGAGTGTGAGTTTAGTCAGAGAAGGAACCGGGCCAATGGATTTGACGAGGAGGCCATTGCCCAGCTGTTATGCATACCGGGTCAGGATTTTGCCCGGGCCGCTGTCGGGAGGCGAGTGCGGATCATGCGCACCTGCATGACCACCTTGACCCAGATGTGGATGATGTTGCTGCTCAGCAATGTCCTACCCAGTGATCATAACTCCAACCTTCCTCTTCCGAAGTGTCAGCTGGTGTAGGCCATCCTGACACGGATGAGCATCCATGTGGCTCAGTTGATTGCTGACGCCATCTATTTATTTGCAGGTATGCCACCCACCAGGCACCCTCTAGACCCGGATAAGTCTAACAGGGCCCTGGGGTTTCCAGCGTTGATCACGGGCCTCTGCCAATCATTCGGGGTTCCCGTCACACCTAGTAAGGTGATCCGACAGCCGATCACCAGAGCCTTCATTGAGAAGTATTGCACGCCTAGGCCGGTGCAGGGTGATGCGCCACAGGCCGGAGACACACCGCCGCCACCTCATGAGGCTGATCCCGCTGGGTCATTAGGCATGGAGCGGTATCTACAACACTTGGTTCGCCAACAGGCGGCCAACCACCGGGGGCAGGTGCAGATACATGAGTGTCTCTACCAGCTCAGCCTCAGTCAGCAGGGCTGGGGTTTCGCTCCTTTTGCATGCCCTACTTCATATCAGTTTAGGGCTGAGGTCGCATGGCCTGGAGATTGGCCCGAGGACCAGACGAAGGAGGCACCTGCAGGAGCTCCCGACGATGCAGAGGATGCCCTCATGGATGAGGAGATGACAGACTTGCTCGGCTTCTTGGGAGGAAGCGGAGCCACGTGACTGAGTGATGCAATCCTACCCTGCAAGGGCATTGGGTAGAAGACTCTAAGTAGATTGGGCTAGAGATCCAAGGGAAGGCCCTAGGGTTCTCATGAGCCTTGGGGTAGATTTCGAGCCCATGGGCTAAGTATGAGCCCACTTATCTTTGTAAATATTTGAATAGGTTTTTCCTTCTTTTGGGCCTTGTATTTTGGCCATTCTTGTAGGATAGGGTTTTAGCCTTGTATTTGAGGGCATTTTGGGTAGTCTTTGTAGTAGGGACTTTTTTTTTGTATTTTCATGTATTTTGTCAAGGAGGTGAGCTTAGTTTTTAGATGAGTGTGTGTAGCTAAGCTCTAGCTTCTCAAGGAAGCTTCTCAAGGAGGTGGGGTTAGTTTTTAGATGGGTGTGTGTAGCTAAGCTCTAGCTTCTCAAGGAAGTTTTCTCAAAGAAGCTTCTCAAGGAAGTTTTCTTAAGAAAGCTTCTCAAGGAAGCTACCTAGTCTATAAATAGAAGCATGTGTAACACTTGTTGCAACTTTGATGAATGAGAGTCTCGTGAGACATTACTCAAAGTTCAACTTCTCTCCCTTTTTCTTCCTTAAATTTCGTGCTCCCCCCTCTCTCTTTCTCTCCCTCTTTCTTTTCCTCCATTGGAGCCTTCTCTCCAAGCTTCTTATCCAAGGCTCATCTTGGTGGTGAAGCTCCTTCTTCCATGGCTTATTCCCTAGTGGATGGCGCCTCCTCTCACCTCTTCTCCTTTGTCTTCCGCTGCATCTCTATGGTGGAAAACCACCATTAAAGGACCTCATTGAAGCTCAAAGATCCAGCCTTCATAGAAGCTCCACAAGCAAGCTTCCATCACCGAGGTCACCACATTTTTGACATTACTGTTTTTTGATTAGTTTGCTATTGACGTTTTTCTGTTATTGTCTATATTGTTGTTGACATTACTGTCTTCTGTTTTTGTTCATATGGTTACTAACATAACTATCATTATTGTTCGTTTCTGTTAGAAATTTTCGGCGTTATGGCTCTCAGTTATTTCGTCACCATTTTTGCGACTTACCATTTTCGTGTGTTTCTCGTTCACCTTGTGGTTAGACGTAAGTAGGTAGTGTGCACCCTCGTCCGCACGACCTTTTCAGAGAGAAAAAAAGAAAAAAAAGAAAGAAGAGAGAGGAAATGAACAAATGATAAATAACTTAAAAAAGAAAAAAAAAGGAGGAAAAGGAAAAGAGAGCAAGTAAGGAAAGAAAAAGAAGAAAATAATAAGAATAAAAAGTTGTCTAGCTAAAAAACAGCATGCTCGTGAAAAGAGATAATTTCCAACTTTTAAGAAAAAATTTGCTGATCATAGCTAGTTTTTTTTTTTAAAAATGTGTGTGTGCACATTTGAAGGGTAAATGCTGTGAAAATTTTTCCGAACACCCAAGATAGACTCGGATGAATGCACAAATTGATAAAAGAACATATTTTGGAAACACTGGGTTGACTAAAATAGAGAAAATGAATTATGAACCCTAGCATCACATGACCAAAAAAATTTCGACACTTGAGTGTCCACATAGGTGCATGCATGACTAGTTTTGCATAAAATTTCCTAATCATCATTGTTGCATTTGTGTCATGGAAATAATGTGGGACATTCCCTTTGATCCCTGAACCAGACCAACATCCTGACATATATCATGTCCATCCATTCTACAAGCCTTGCGCCAAAGTCCCAACTCACCATAAACCTTGCCCTCAAAAGAAAACAAAAAAAGAAAAAGAAAAGAAGAGAAAAGGAGAAAATTCCCGATCGAAAGAATCAGAAGAAAGCAAAAAGGGAAAATTCCCAATCAAGCAAAAAGGAAAAAAAAAGAAAGAAAATCTCCGATCAAAGATTGGAAGAAAACAAAAGAAATATGCAGAAAGGTCTTAGGACCAAACAATATCTGAACAATACAGAATTTGTCACCAAGTAAACAAGAAAAGAAAGGAAACCACGACCTAAAGTGGTCCTCTCCCTTTGATTGCCAACCAAAATCCTGTGTGTCAGTGACTTTTTTGCCCCGCACTAAACAAAAACAGAAAAGGAAAAGGCCAAAAACATTCAAAGCCAAAATTCCCACAAAAAAACACCATTCCCAAGAAAAAGTCCTATTGATCCATGATCACGCATGTAATCTTTGATTTGATAGGAAATAATTTGCAAAATCAAGTCATGGCATATCTATGGTTTGGAATTAGGATGAAACACTTACCCGTGTGAGATTGATACACTTTGAGTGATTTTCTTCTATTTTTGTTGAACCCAATGTTTCCTCTAAATGGTCATTTAGAAACGAAATGCTAACATCCAAAATCTCATTTGTGGTTATGAGAAGATTTCATCAGCATACTCCCCTTCCCCGATAGACACATTGTTTTTCATCCGAAAAGCATATGTTGCTCTGATTAGTTGGAAGTTTTATCTCTTTACTAAAGCATGTTCGCATTTTAGTGGAGAAAACACCGAGACTATTTTTAGTCTCACAAGTTATCCAGAACTACGTAGGTCTGAGTTCCTCATTGAGGATACGTAAGAGCAAGAGCCTCGCTTTTGTCGGTTGCCCCACAATCTCTATCATACTGACCTTGGAGTCATGCGACAAGCAGAAATACCCTAGCGGTTATCTGTATAAACTTTTTGCTATCTATAAGACTCAAAGCATGATAGCACGCAGAGACTGACGTCATCTTCTGCGCCTTTTGTCATCCAGAGGCGGCGAGCCTGATGACATGCGGGAACCATTTAGTCCGACAACTTTTTTGCTATCCATAAGACTCAAAGCATGATAGCACGCAGAGACTAACGTTGTCTTCTGCGCCTTTTGTCATCCAGAGGCGGCGGGCCCGATGACATGCGGGAACCATTTGGTCCCGCACTTTTAAAAATACTTTTGCAATCTATAAGACTCAAAGCATGATAGCACGCAGAGACTAACATCGTCTTCTGCGCCTTTTGTCATCCAGAGGCGGCGGGCCCGATGACATGCGGGAACCATTTGGTCCCGCACTTTTAAAATACTTTTGCTATCTATAAGACTCAAAGCATGATAGCACGTAGAGACTAACGTCGTCTTCTGCGCCTTTTGTCATCCAGAGGCGGCGGGCCCGATGACATGCAGTTATCCGCACGCTCGATGAGTGATAAACGCACAGAGACAAATTCTGCGCCCTTTATCATTCAGGAGCAGCGAGTCGAGTGGTAAACGCGCATAGACGAATTTTGCGCCCTTTGCCATTTAGATTTCGCAAATTGGGTGATAAACGCGCATTGACGAATTCTGCGCCCTTTATCATTCAAGAGCAGCAAGATTAGTGGATAAATGCGCATAGACGAATTCTGCGCCCTTTATCATTCAGGAGCAGTGAGTCGAGTGGTAAACGCGCATAGACGAATTCTGCGCCCTTTGCCATTTAGATTTCGCAAATTGGGTGTTAAACGCACATAGACGAATTTTGCGCCCTTTATCATTCAGGAACAACAAGTTGAGTGATAAACGCACAGAGACAGATTCTACGCCCTTTGTCATTCAGATTTCGCAAGTCGAGTGATAAACGCGCAGAGACAGATTCTGCGCCCTTTGTCATTCGGGGACAATAAGTCGAGAGGTGGGCGGAGACAAATTATGGTCATTCCACGCACCTTTTCGGCATCCAGAGGCGATTGTGTCCAGTGGCACGCAAATACAAATTATGGTCATTCTGTGTCTCGCCGCCCAGGCTCGATCGTGTCCAACAAAATACAGAGACAAATTATGGTCATTCTGCATCTTGTATCAACCAAGAGGAACAAATTCGACAGTATCGGGATGATGTGTCGGTACTGATCATTTTCAAATTTTTGCAGGTTTCGCTGGCAGGGAGGTTCGCTAGCCGAATGGTGTTTCACTCGAACGAAATTAGTGTCTTATCTTTACTTCCCTTTTATCTCCAATAAAAGACAAGTAAAGAGGGGCAACTGTCATACCCTAATTTCATCCGGGGACCATCCGTTGTTGGGATGCGACCCTCGTTTGACCTTTGTGAGGTATTTGGCACCCATCATTAGGCAATTTGTGAAGTTCTGAGACATGCCGGAAGCCAAAAGAAAAGCATCATAGCACAATCCGTGAAGTTCCGTGCCATGCTGGAAATTAAAAGGAAGAGTTAGTGCGCAATCTGTAAAGTTTCGTAACTTTCCGAAAGGCAAAAAAGGGATGAGTACGTAATTCGTAAAGTTCTGCAACATTACAGAAAGAAAACTATCGTTATGAAATTCGTAAGTTTCCGTAACTTTACAGAAAAAGAATCACCAAAAAAAGGCAAGGGGTGTATTTAGTAAAAATGGGGGTTCAAATAGCAACCAGGCCCACTTGGGACTTCCAGGATGTTCCTTCACAAGGCGGTTGCGTCTGGAGGAAGCAACCTAGCTCGCCTGGGCGAGCTGGGTGGCAAGCTCCTCCCCTATTTTCCTATATATAGGGGGAGGAGTGAAGGAGAAAAATGTTCAGCCCTCCTGGTATTTCGAGATCACTTGAAATTAGTGAAAAAAATTGTTTCCGTGAAGAAAATCCAAGTTGAGGCACTTCTGTAACATTTCCGTGGGTGATTTCACGAGGATTTTTGACCATTCTTCGATGTTCTTCGTTCGTTATTCATCGTTCTTCGGTCTTCAACCGGTAAGTTCCCGAAATTGAACTTTTCAATTCATTCTATGTACCCTTAGTGGTCCTCATTTGTTTTCACGTGCTTTTATTTTCATTTCATTTACTTTCCGTACCCCATTTTGGCGTGCTTTAGTCATTTACTTAAGTCATTTTCTCGCCTAATCAAAAAATAAAATAAATTTCCACCGATCATTTGATTTGTAATATCCGTTAATTTCTGTTAAAATGAAATCCGACCATTCGGTCATGCCGTAACCAC
This sequence comes from Glycine soja, assembly GCF_004193775.1. Taxonomy (NCBI): domain Eukaryota; kingdom Viridiplantae; phylum Streptophyta; class Magnoliopsida; order Fabales; family Fabaceae; genus Glycine; species Glycine soja. The sequence continues at coordinate 18,851,849 of NC_041003.1, read as the reverse complement.
GTTGGAAACCAAAAAAAGGTAAAATAATAATATGATAATAAAAAATATCTTTTAGTAAAATAAATTAAAAAAAATCAATCGGACGTTTTTCTTTGGGATTTCTCTTTCTTAATCGAATCGACTAATAACCAAAGCGAAACTAAGGCTAAAATCAATTCATAAACCAAAGTTATTGTCATCGCCTAAGAAAGCCATTTTCAAAGGTCCAACGCCTTGAAATGGTCTTTTCCGATTTTATTGGTTAAGTGTGGATTTCTAAAAAGCCTAAAATCAATATGTATCTTTGTTACCTCTTTCGAAAATAAAGAAATCATTAATGGTCCAATGCCTTAATGTTTTTCTCACTTTTCAAAAGAATCGAAAGATTGTCTAATGGTCCAACGCCTTAAATGACCTTTCATTCAACAAAAACATATCTTGCAAAAAAGGATAAAAAATAACGTAACCAAAACGCTTTGTTCAGAAAAGAACTACGTAGGTCTGATTTTCTAATCGCAATTGAGGAATACGTAGGAGCAAAGGGAAACGCCCTTATTGACAACAGAAAGATAAAAATATAAAAACGCATAAAAAAGGCATAAGAACGTAAAAAGGGAAAAGAATATAAATTGAAGTCATATTTGCACATTTGATTAAAGGCTGTCGTCCCTTGTGACGGGCGTGTGGGGTGCTAATACCTTCCCCGTACATAAATACAACTCCCGAACCTTTCATTTAAAGTTCGTAGATCATGTCTTTTTCGGTTTTTCCGACGTTTTCCTCAAATAAACGTTGGTGGCGACTCCGCGCGTATTCCTTTCTTAGAACACGCTCCCGCGAGTCACACGTCGCCCTCCCGCTGAAGGGTAGGTTGCGACACATGGCTTTAAGATGCTGAAATCTGCAGAAGCTGGGGCAGAAGGAGCTGCTGAGGGACGTGCTGGAATAGGAGTTGTAGATGTGGAAGGAGGTTCAGCGAGCCTCATCCTTGCCCGTCTGGCCCCTTTGATAGAAACTGTTAGATCATTAGGATTCCAACAGTTTTTCCTGATATAGGCCAAGTTGATGACCGGGCTCAAGCGCTCGAAAGCCAAGCTATCATAATTAACCCTTCTGGCCTTACACAGGCGGTGATCAGAGTAGGGAACCCAAGTCTAGAAGAGTTAGACTGGGCTATAGATGTGATCTGGCCAGAGATAAGGGCTCCCACATTTATGTCCATCTGAGAGTCTAGGCCAAAGATCAGCCTAGCTCTATCTACTGTCAGGTCTGAGGTGTGTGAAGTAGGAGCCAGGTTGGAATATGAGAGAACACTCCACACCTGAGCAAGAGTCATCAAATCTTTCCTGAGAATCTTCCCAGGATGGCCCTCAGAGTTGAAAACAAACCCTCGGCCTGGTATACATAAGGCAACCTCAATCTCTTTATAATCTGTAGGCAACCTGCAGTATCTGGAATATGCTGGTAAAGTCTCGCCCTCAACTACATGAGGCCTCTCCAAGAATGTGTTGAGGCTATCTGCATCAATCCTCACTTGGTGGCCTCTGACCCTGACTTGCTTTGGTGAAGGGTCTTCAAAGATGTAAAGGTTGGCATAAAAATCCTTCACTAAAGCCAAGTCTATGTTGTTGTCAACTAAATTGGTGAGGCGTCTATGGAAGTTACGCCTCTCCAATTCATCCTTACACTCGTCTAGCTCAGTGTGGTATATTTCCACCTTCCTTTCAGGTAAGATGTGTCTTCCTAAAACGTTATCCATGTATCGATTCTAGGCCTCAAAGGAGTGAAATCTCCTTGTATCATACTATGCTGTGGGCCTTGTACCAATACTCTTTCTTTTTATAGAAGCCATCTGTAGATAAAGGTATCAAACAATTAATCAGGACATAATTTATTAAAAAACAAAACTAAAAAATAAAACTGAAAAAGACACTAGCCGCTTAGCGAGACATGACTCACTTAGCGGGCCTTCTCAAAAGAACATACTATCGCTTAGAGACACGCGGGCCGCTTAGCAAAAGTTGCAGAAATTCAGCTTCTACAAAATTGGCTTAGCTGAAGAGTACCCGCTAAGCCTAAGGTCTGCCGCAAGGATATGCGCTTAGCTCCACATAAGCTTCGCTTAGCGGCATCAAACAAAGAAAAAATTTCACTAAGTTATGGGAGCTTAGCGAACAGGGTTGCTCAGCTAAGAAAATGCTGCAACGAATTTCGCTTGGCCTATAGAAGCTCGGCTTAGCGCGCGGCTATCAACAAAAATTTTGACTAAGTTACCTGGGCTTAACGATTCAGCCTCGTTTAGCCACAGATAGTTCAGCAAGAGGATGAGTGTTCATCCTTAAGAGATGAACTCGCTTAGCACAGTAGGCGCGCTTAGCGAGTTCTTCAGAGAATGCATATATTCAATGAGTACTGATGAACTCGCTTATCGCAGCTTGTTCGCTTAGCGAGTTCATCGCGTTTTCCAGAAAACGCAGTTTGTTTTCTTGCACTTTTCAAGCCTCTAAAAGGCATATTAAACATGCAATGTGTGCAACATACTCAATACAATATACACATATATATAGTCCTAATCTTAAACTAATTCTAACAAAACATTAAAACCCTAAAAATCTAAAACTACAAATGAAGTCTTCTACCTTAAAGTTTAGACAAGAAAAAGAGAAAGGAAAACAAGGAACTTACTTGGATGGTGAATGGTTATTGCTTGGAAGTTGATAATGCAAAAAGAAAGCACAAATGCAAAATGTGCAAAATTTTGGAGAGAGAATGCAAAGACAAAGTTTACGAAATCTGGCAATTGTGAGTGTATCCACCGTTACACTTACTTGAGCAGTTTTCAACATTCTCGCTTAGCGCACCGCTGCACTAAGCTAGCCAGAGAGACGTTTGGTTTCTCAAGACCTTCCACTTAGCGAACCCTTGCGCTAAGCTTCTTTTTTTTTTTCAAATTTAGAGTCAGGCTTAGCGCGTGGATTAGACCACTTGGTGAGATATGCAGATCAGAAAACCTACAACTCTCGCTAACTCGGGCTCTTAGCTAAAATCATGCATTTTTGAGTGTAGAGTGGTGGGCGCTGAGCGGACAATAGAATCGCTCAGCACTAAGACTGCTGCAAGCATTCGAGCTTAGCTGCCATGAATGGCTCTTAGCTCAATCAAATCATGTTTAGGCTGCAAGAAGGTCAGCTTAGCCACCATGATTGGCGCTCAGCTCCATGAACCTCAGTTTTGGCCAAAAGTAATTTAGCTTGGCGACAATGGGTCGCGCTTAGCCAAGGATAAGTTGTCGCTTAGCGATTAGGCTTTCGCTTAGCCAAATCCAGATCGAATTGGATTTGGCTCAGCTCAACCTTTGCTAGCTTAGCAGAATGAATCAGCTTAAAATGCAAGGGTTGAGCGCTAAGCGCTTGAGACTCCTGGCTTAGCGCATGAACAATTATGTGCTTAGCGCGAGGCCTGTGCTTAGCAAAAGGACTGCTTTTTTTCCAAAATAAGTCTCTAAATCATTTTTCAATGCTTTTCCCAAGAAATTGAAACCCTTATCTCTACATTTAAAGATAGGCTGATAGACTCCAATGTACATATTATACAGCAAGTTCCAAATGATCAAATGCATGCAAAAACAAAGATAATAGAAATGAAAACTGGGTTGCCTCCCAGGAAGCACTTCTTTAATGTCATTAGCTTGACGTTTTACCTCAATAGGTGATCAAATGAATAGTGCTATGTTTCGTTGTAAATTCTTCACCATGGTACAGTTTTAACCTTTGGCCATTTACAACCCATGTTCTGTCAGGAGTTTGAGATTGTGGGTCATATAGCTCTATTGCACCATAAGATCGAACTTTCTTGATAACAAAGGGTCCAGATCATTTGGACTTCAGCTTACCAGGAAATAATTTCAATCTTGAATTGAGCTTCAATGAGGTCCTTTAATGGTGATTTTCCACCATGGAGATGCAGCGGAAGACAAAGGAGAAGAGGTGAGAGGAGGCGCCATCCACTAGGGAATAAGCCATGGAAGAAGGAGCTTCACCACCATGATGAGCCTTGGATAAGAAGTTTGGAGAGGATGCTTCAATGGAGGAAAAGAAAGAGGGGGAGAAAGAGAGAGGGGGGAGCACGAAATTGAAGGAAGAAAAAGGGAGAGAAGTTGAACTTTGAGTTGTGTCTCACAAGACTCTCATTCATCAAAGTTACAACAAGTGTTACACATGCTTCTATTTATAGACTAGGTAGCTTCCTTGAGAAGCTTTCTTGAGAAAACTTCCTTGAGAAGCTTCTTTGAGAAAACTTCCTTGAGAAGCTAGAGCTTAGCTACACACACCCCTCTCATAACTAAGCTCACCTCCTTGAGAAGCTTCCTTAAGAAGATTCCTAAAGAAGCTAGAGCTTACCTACACACACCTCTCTAATAGCTAAGCTCACCCCCATGAAAAAAAACATGAAAATACAAAAAAAAGTCCTTACTACAAAGACTACTCAAAATGCCCCGAAATACAAGGCTAAAACCCTATACTACTAGAATGGCCAAAATACAAGGTCCAGACGAAGGCAAAACTTATTCTAATATGTACAAAGATAAGTGGGCTCATACTTAGCCCATGGGCTCGAAATCTACCTTAAGGCTCATGAGAACCCTAGGGCCTTCCCTTGGATCTCTAGCCCAATCTACTTGGAGTCTTCTACCCAATGCCCTTGCGGGGCAGGATTGCATCATCTCCTCACTTGTCACACATCTCCGAAGGAGATTATCTACACCTATTTTGAACAAGTGTGGATCATCCCAAACATAATGTCAAGTATCATAGAAGAATCTCTTTCTCTACTGCCAATTAAGATCTTTAGGTATGACACTTGCTGCTTTAAAATTAGCCATGTCAGCAAACCAGGGTCTCCCTACAATCAGAAACAAAGATTCATCAGGAAATTTATCTCTTATTTCAGCCTCCTTTGAAGTGACATCATTCACCAATCTAGATAGGTGATCTGCTACCACATTTTCAGAACCTTTCTTGTCCTTGATAACTAAATGAAATTCTTGAAGCAGCAGTATCCATCTGATCAATTGTGGCTTGGAATCAGCTTTGCATAACAAATATTTAATTATTGCATGATCAGTGCAAATCACTATCTTTGATCCTACTAGATAAGACCGAAATTTATCAAGTGCAAACACAATTGCTAGCAATTCTTTTTCAGTCGTGGCATAGTTAATCTAAGCATCATTCAAAACTTTGCTAGCATAATAGATGGTGTTGAATATTCTGCCTTTCCGTTGCCCCATCATAGCACCTACTGCATAATCACTTGCATCACACATTAATTCAAACTCTTATCCCCAGTCTGGTGATGTAATCATAGAAATAGAAACCAGTTTAGCTTTGTGAGTGTTAAAGGCTTCTAGACATTCTTCATTAAATACAAACACAGCCTCCTTGTTCAACAGATTGCTTAGGGGTTTAGCAATTTTTGAGAAGTCTTTAATGAATCGCTAATAAAATCCTACATGACCCAAAAAACTGCGTATGCCTTTCACATTAACTAGAGGTGGAAGTTTATCAATAACATCTAATTTAGCTTTATACACCTCAATTCCTTTTTTAGAGATCTTGTGTCCCAGCACAATGCCTTCTTGAACCATAAAGTGACATTTTTCCTAGTTAAGCACCAGATTGGATTCTTCACAACACTGTAACACTTTCTCTAAATTTGCTAAGCAATTTCCAAAAGATGCACCAAAGACTGAAAAATCATCCATAAAGAATTCAATACATTTTTCTACCATGTCAGCAAAAATAGCCATCATACATCTCTGGAAAGTAGCAGGGGCATTACATAAACTGAATGGCATGCAGCGATAAGCAAAAACACCGAAAGGACATGTGAAAGCTGTCTTTTCTTGGTCTTGGGGATCTATTGCAATCTGATTGTAATCCGAGTATCCATCCAAAAACCAGTAGAAAGATTGCCCTGCAAGTCTCTCAAGCATTTGATCCATGAAGGGAAGCGGGTAGTGGGCTTTTCTCGTGGCTTCATTAAGCTTCCTACAATCAATACACATTCTCCATCCTGTGATTGTTCTAGTAGGAATTTGTTCATTTCGATCATTTTTTACCACTGTCATCCCTCATTTCTTTGGAATGACTTGAACAGGACTAACCCATAAGCTATCTGAAATTGGATAGATGAGGCCCACCTCTAATAACTTGAGCACTTCTTTTCTTACTTCTTCCTTCGTTATAGGATTCAACCTTCTCTGAAGTTGTCGCACAGGCTTATAATTGGCTTCCAAATTGATTTTGTGCATATAATATGATGGACTCATCCCTTTTAGATCAAAAATGTGCCAACCAATAGCCACTTTACGATGTTTTAAAATCTGCACCAATTGATCCTCTTCTTCTTTCTTCAAAGCGTTGTTAATTATAACAGGTTTAGTCTCATCATCTTCCAAGAATACATACTTTAAATGTGCCGGAAGGGTCTTTAATTCTGCTTTAGGCTTTTCTATTGATCTCATTTTTTCCAATTCTTCAAAAACCACATGATCAACACAACTGTCTTTTGGATCATCAAGCTCTTCATCACAAACTAAGCAATCTATCCCATAACCAGGTTCTCTTTCCAAAGGAGACTGTAGTACCATGGTTGAAGCTGATAATGCTATTTCCTGCTCCACCTCTTCTTCCTCAAAACAGGCATCACCTATATCTGAGTGTTTCATGGCTTCAAAGAGGTCAAAAGAGATTTTTTGATTCTCCACACTGAGTTCCAATGTACCTTTATCTTTCCCTCTAACATAGCCAACAGTGGCCAAGCAGGGATATTCCGGGGTGCTGGAGACTTCATGCTTTTCTTCTTCATTGGTCAATTGATGATGGATTGAGGTAACTTGAAGAATGCTTTCTTGATGTATTTCAATCTCTGCACGCTCTTCCTCTTTTCTGGCCACCGCGCTAGTCATGTCATCTACCAACTTACTAATCTGAGTTTCAGTCCTTCTAAAGGCTTGTTGCATTGACTCTAACATATCCCTAAATTGCATTAACAGATCATCCAGATTAAGAAATCCTTTTGCTTCATTGTGATGATCAGGGGTTCTTTCTTTCTCATGGTAGTCATAAATGGCCAGTTCCTGTCTCCGATCAAAGTTATTTACAGAGTAAAAATACCAATTGTCCTGGTGATGCTCTCCTCCGGCTAAATCACAATTCATTAGTGGAATAGAGATAATAATCTTCATGATATAACAGTGAAAGGGTTGTCTTTCTGAAGAATTACCATATCACCTGTAGGAGAGTCTATACATGCAGAATACTAACAGAACAATGGTTATTAAATTCAATAAGAGAAGACAAATATGAATTACGAACAAATATTAACAAATAATCAAAGAATAACTAATAAAGAATAGACACCTAAAAATGATTTAACTTTCCAAATAAAAAGAAATTCCTCGGCAATGACGCCAAAACTTGTTCGCTTTCGGCAAGTGCACTGGACCGCACACGTAGTATAAAATGGTAAGAACCGAGTATCAAACTCTCGAGGAACTTGTGTTACTTGGTAAGCTATTTCAGTGAATAGGTGTCGGGTGTGAAAATCTAAGTGTGAATATGAATAGGTATGTAAACTATCTATGCAAAAAGGAAAATCACGCGAGAGAAATGATGTGTAAAAGCAAGTACAAAACGCATTGGTCTTCCTAATAGGTGCCTGATGCTAAAAGGATATTTTCTATCTAACAATGCTCATGTGTTCCTATGTTGTCTCCTGAGATGCTAAACCTCGATTCCTCATGATAGTTTAGCCTAATCCTGATCAAGCATCGTCCTCAGATTCCTCTTGTTGGACTAAAGTCAACCAGGACCACATTAAGACAAACATACTACAACTAAATTATCGCACTCTGATTCCTCGTGATAGTACAACAACTTAGCCCAGTCCTATCAAGGTCATTAGAATCAGACTTGTTTCCACTGTTGAATGACCCTAACAAAGCATGCATCTACGTGATCAAGGTAAAGGAATACTAGAATGAAAAGCTGATAGCACAGAGAACACACAAAACATCATTAAATAGATAGAAAGATATTTACATCAAGTACCTACAGGGAAGATCCAACAGAGGATTTTAGCTTTCCATAATAAGGAAGCCTCCTTTACAACAAAGAGAAGAACAAGATGAAAGATTACAAAAATACAAGTGGTGAAGATGTCTCCTTCACCTCTAGGATCTCACAACCACTCACAAACTCATCTCAAGCTCTTAGAACAGCTTCCTCTTCAAGCTCTGGTCTATGTAGTGCTTCACACAGCAAAATCTCTCAAAACTCTCTGAAACTTGGACTTTTCTCTCCCTAGAATCACTAGACATACAAAGCTTCAACTCTTAGCCCAAACTCTCTTCACAAAATCTGATTTCATGCTTAAATAGGTGGCCTTGTTCGTGCTCGTGCGCTTAGCGCAATTCTGAACCGCTTAGCGCACATTAGTGAATTTCGGCTTAGCGCGTGCATTTCTCCCTCAGCGGATGGACTGAAGAGGTGCACCTAGTGAGATGAAGCAGTGCGCTCAGTGAACCTGTACAGCTCATCTTCTTCCAGATTCTTCCTTGCGCTTAGCCAATGATTGTTGCGCTTAGCGGACGCTCGCTAAGCCAGCAGATTGGCTTAGCAAGAAGGTGAAAAGCAGCACTTTTCAAAGTCACCTAATTAACCTGAAATTGAGAGAAAATCATTATTAAACACACAAAATGAAAGTACTAAGTATTTATTACCTATACTTAATAGAAAGTACTTATAACACTACCAAATAACCATAAACTGGGGAAGTTTGATACAATTTACACAGGTTTTATACACAAAAGTTAGTCATATTCATTAACAGTCATCACAACTTTGCACTCTTCTTTAGGATTTTTCTCTGTGTTTGTTGTAAAGTTGTTTGATGGTCTTTCAGCTAATTGCTTTGCAAGCTGGCCCACTTGGACTTCCTAATTCTTAAGTGCAGACTCAGTGCTCTTTTGATTAGACATTGACACTTGCATGAATTGAGCTAGAGTCTCTTCCAGCTTCGTGGTTCAGTCATAGAGACTTGGCATTTGTTGTTGTGGTCTTGTAGATGAACCACCCTGGTCTCTGTTGAATTGGTTACTAGGGTGATTTTTGTGGCATCCCTAAATTAATGACTGGTTTAATAGTAATAATTTAGATAACAAAAACCATGGTAATTTTTTTTTCTTCTTTTTCTTTTTCATTTCTTTCTCTTTTCACCATAGCTAGGTTTAGAAGGAAAATACTCACTACAGAGTCCTGAATGGCCAATTCACAACTCTATTCGGAGTCATTTCTTTCTTACCGCTCATAATCTCTAAACTATTTTGCTGTTTCAAAAGGAAGAATGTACCAGCCATTACTTTAGGTCGTCACGTGAAAATAAAAGAATAAAATACGGTCGATAAACTCTTTTACAAATAAAGTTGCTAATGCTTTCTTTTCAAATAACAAGATCGATCATAAATGCATTCATCATTTAAAGCTGTCCAAAATATGGGAGTTTTACAAAATACATAGTGTCATCCAGAGCAAAGGTGTCCACAGTGTTGGCTTCAGCCACATGTATACAATCATCAAATTCCTATACATCAGGTCTACCCATACAAAAACAAAAGAGTAAACCTAACAGTCAGTCCTAGATACACCCACCCTCAAAAAGTATAAAAAGCTAATCCGAAGAGCTGTCCACTAGGATGAAGAGCCTTCGCTGATTGCCATCTCCCCCGGGCCACTATCCTCCGTAGAAAGTCTTTGTTCCTTTTATCTGTTGACTGCCAGGAGCTCGCCTGTTTAGGTACATCACAGGTTCTCACTGACCGACTATGCCCGGGTTGGCTCAGGATTGGTCAAGCTTGGTTTTGGGCAATAGCACCCCACCTGACGTCCCCAAGGTCTCCTGACCCCCGCGACATATCTCCAGGTACCACTCTGTGGTCAACGAATAAAAGCAGGAAGTTTCACCCTTCTACACTTCCTCATCTCAAGCTTGTAGGATTATGGGGTACCCATCACATGTGGTACTAGGTGGCGGTCGGGCGATGGTGCACAACAAGTTTTCCACATCCACAACGCGCGCATAAACCCACCATCCCCTGTTGCCCACCTCCAACTGAGCTCACGTACTCCCACGTAGCCCATATCCTCGTTTCTCTCAACACCGGGTCCCCATCAATCCTCTCAAGCTTCCCCAACATCCAAGTACAACAACATTCAAACAGCACAAACTATCACAGCCAAGAAAAGCAGAGCAAAGGCAGAAAACTCTGCCAAAACACCAACCAAAATCACAGCTTTTCTCACTTAAAGACCCCAATAACAATTCCTTCGATCCAATTTGTTGACCGTTGGATCGACTCCAAAATTTTACTGGAAGTCTCTAGTACATAAGCCTACATTTTGACCGTTGGGATCTACTAGTAAACACCCAGAACTCATGCTGCACTGCTCTTTCCACAACCAGCAAATGCATAACATTTTTCTGCACTTGTGCAAAATTCTGCTGCACAATTTCACAGCAAAAATCTGCACAAAGTGCAGATTTCGAAAACCACAATTCCCCTCATCCAATCTTGCTCAAATCAAATCCTACCAGTCCCAAATCATGTATCAATCATGTCTAAACCAAAGTCAAGCTTCAGACCACAGCAACACAAAATCTAGGTGTCCAACACCCCTCAATTCAATGGGTTTTCTAGGTTTGAAAAGTGAAATTGACAATGAGACAAATTTGAAGCAAACTCTCACCTCACACAAGTCTATAACATCAATTTAAACTTGTTCAAACTGGATTTACGCTTAAAATCTCACCGAATCAAAATTTGACTCTTCCACACCCATATTTGCCCTAGAAATGGCTCTTGGTTCACTTTGGTCATTTGTTTTTCTCTCTAGCACAGTCCAAGCTTTCTCATAAGTCCTAAATGACATTTCAAGCTAGGATTAACTCACTCTAACCTCTAAATACTACCAATTCCAGATTTGGCCTTCCAGCCCTAAAAAATTCACTCTTTTTCCACTCATAACACCACATTTTCACTTTCTGACCCTAGGTTAATTCTACCATTCATCTCTAACAGTTTTCCATAAGCAATTTCAGTACATGAACATCACAAGCATCCTCATAAAAACCCTAAAACAGAATGGGTATGTTTAACTCATCCAAACATGGCAATTTCAACAAGCTTTCAACAAGAGTCTTCACAAATAACTATCATGAAGCAGAAAACTAACAAAACTACCCATCATATCTCCCAAAACCCCATACCCACGAAAATCAAAGGAGAAAGAAGTCCACCCAAACCTGAAATTTCAAAGTCCCACTCGTAGACACGCACTGCACGACTCCAGAAATGCCCTCCTTTCGCGATTTGGAGCAGAAATGGGCACCAAAGGTTGAAGCTTTGTTGGGCAACAATGGTGGAGGAAGAAAAGAAGAAGAAGGCTGCGTGAGAGAGAGGGAGAGCTTCTGAATTTTTCTGTTTTGCTGAGTGAGGAGAGAGAAAAGCTTTTTTTTTGGTTTTTAAATAAAGGGTTTTCTCTTTTTCTATTGTTTTATTTAAGCTATGCCACATGTCTCCATTTGAGTGGAGCAAAAAGGGTCCACTTTCCCTTTTGATTGTGACCCATACTCAGCCACAAAAGTGAGAAAAACCTGACCTTTGAAACGCTAAAACCCCGCCTCGGTTTGCGTGCCGTTTCTCTGGTTCCAGTTCCTCGCGTTTCTCTGCGTCCGTCGGGGCCAGTTTTGGAAAGTAAGCAATATATATATCAAAACACTCAGAATAAAACCCCGAGCGTGGTTCAGAGGTTGGTTTCGTTAAATTTTAAGTCGCACGCAAAACGATGATTTTTAGACTAATTACTTAAGAATTAACCCATAACCTCCCAGTTATGGATTTCTCTTCCTTAATTAGCCTAACCCGCGTATCTTGCCCCCACTATTCCTATTTCTATCAAGAACATATATGCATATACACTGAATAATACTTATATATATATATAATCATTCAAAATACATCGTTTCCAAAAATTTCGGGTAGAAATTTCCAGGATGTTACAATTTTGCCACTGTCTCTGCTGTTGATACTATTGGTTGTTCTAAAATCCTAGAAATCCACTTGTATTGAAATTGCCTCTGGGTTGATTCCCTATTTAATTGACTTCATGCGCAATTTGCTCTTCATTAGGGATACAACGTCCAGATTCATGAGCTCCACCATAAATTGTACATCCTGCAACCTACAAAATAGAAGAATGTGAAGTTTGTGTAGAATGAAGCTGAGTTGGCAACTTACTGAGTGTTTCTGTTAGTGTCTCTAGTTTCTTGGACAACAACTTGTTTTGTGCTAACAGAGTGTCCTGTGAGGTTAGCTCCAATAAACTCTTCTTGGTAGGAATACGGGCTCGGTCTCTCAAAATGGCAATGTCACTAGCAGCCATGCTTTCAATTAAGTCCATTGCTTCGTCAAGGGTTTTCATTTTGATCTTACTCCCAGCTAAAGCATCCAAGAGCTGCTTAGATTATGGTCTCAACCCATCTATGAATATGTTGAGCTGTATTGGTTCTGAAAAACCGTGAGTAGGAGTCTTTCGCAATAAACCTCTGAATCTTTCAAGTGCCTCACTCAACGATTCATTTGAAAACTGGTGGAAGGAAGAGATGGCAGCTTTGCCTTCTGCAGTCTTCGATTCAGGAAAGTACTTCTTCAAGAACTTTTCTACTTCTTCATCCCATCATTTCAGGCTGCTTCCTTTAAAAGAATGAAGCCATCTCTTAGCTTCTTCAGATAAAGAAAATAAGAATAGACTCAACCGAATTGCATCCGCAGGTACACCTGCCAACCTAATAGTATTGCATATCTCCATATAGGTGGCTAGGTGAGCATAAGGGTGTTCATTGGGAAGACAATGAAAAAAATTATTTTGAATCAGCTGTATCAAAGAAGGAGGATATGTAATGGTCTGAGCTTGAACTTATGGCTGTGCAATACTAGTGAAAAACTGTGGCACAGTAGAACATGAATAATCCTCCAGGGTTACTCTTCTTAGCTCTTCAGCTATGATTGTATCTTCAACTGGTTCTATATGAGAATGCCCTACAATAGGAAAACTAGAAGAAGCCTCGAAAGATCGAGGTTCTTCTTCTGGACTTGCTGCTGCTTCTAAATCCTACAAAAAATTTATAATTCTCTCTGAATTACGCCTTCTACAAGTGGCGTTAATCTCTAAATCAATAGGAATCAAATCATCTGCAGTAGATCTTCTTTGAATACAAGAAAATAGAACAACAATTATCCAGTTCAAAAGAACAATGAATATACGGTAACTAAAGTATGAACAAAAAGAATCAATGCATTAAAGAGAAAAATATTAAGCAATGTCGTAAAACTGAACTAAACTTTTCTTAAATCTAGTTCCCTGAAAACGACGCCATAAATACTTTGTTGGATTTCCCCTGCAGTTACTTTTTGGTCCACTTTTTCTTTATGCAAATATGTTCAAGGGAAATCCGGTTTTCCAGAAAGCGCACTGGATTGTCATGTATTTAAAATTAAAACGGATGAATCTGAGTATCGAACTCAGGGAACTAGTTTAAGACAAGGTTAAATTCATAAATAAGGCATTGTTGAATGAAACATTGATAATTGATGATTTAAAACATGATTAAACTAAGTCTAGGCTAAAAACAGTAAAAAATGCAAGTAAAATTAACAGTATTAGGTAGAAGTGTTGGGTCTTTCTAACATACCAGCTAATGCATATAAAGATATTTCTTAATCAATCATGCTTTTGTGTTCTATGTTGTAGCCTAAGTTACTAAACCTCGATCCCTAGTTAGAATGAATCAATCCAAGCTTTGTCCTCAGATCTCTCTTGTTAGACTAGGCTCAATTTAGACAACCCTCCTAGGTTTAGACTAACTTAAACTAAGCTTCATCCTCAGATCCCTCTTGTTGGACTAGACTTAGCTTAAATAGATTATGAAAGTTTAGACTAATTTATCCTAAGCTTTGTCCTCAGATCCCTCTTGTTGGACTAGACTTAGACCAAACAGCATTATTGTAACTGCATACTTAAAACCAAAACTTAATCCGCAGATCCCTCTTGTAAGACTAAGTTTTAATTCTGCTTCATTCAAGTTCTAAGGCAACAATACATTTCCCAATGCTAAATTCACCTAACTATGAACACAAATGGGTGATCAGACCAAGAGCATATGAAATTTAAGCACTGAAAGAAGCATTGAACACAAGAAACACAATCAATTAGATATTAAAATAATTACATCAGCTATTCTTTAGAAATCCCCAACAAAGGTGTTTAGCAAGCCATTACAGAAAAACCCCTAATAATAATAATGAGATTACAAAACCTAGGTATCCCTGCAAAAGTTGCTCCTCTTGCTGCCTCTAGAGCTCTTTTCCCGAAATAGGCACTATGGTGTGCTCTGGAATATGTGCAAATCATCTACCTTCAGGGTTGTACCCTAATTCTGCATAAGACAGGCTTTAAATAGGCTTTGAATTTGTGACGTTGCGCTTAGCGCCACCCTCGCGCTTAGCACGAGTAAGTGGATTTGAGCTTAGAGCTAGTCGTGCGCTGAGCCTGGCTGAAGACAACTGCTGCGCTTAACGCACTAATCTTGCACTTAGCGTACGGCCTTGAAATTAAAGCTCTACTAGATTCTTCTGTCGTGTTAAGCACGCTGAAGCTACGCTTAGCGGTGGATGCACGCTTAGCCCAGTGATGAGCTAAGCTCAATTGTCAACTTTAGCACTTCATGACTTAGCCTCTTTTTCACCTGAAATTGCGCATATTTCATCATTAAATCCAATGGAAAATATTCGAGAGACGGCTTTAACCATAAAAAAAGATTTATTTACAAAATCACTACAAAATAACCATAAATTGGGGAACTATACAAGTTTTGGAAAATGTTTTCTATACAAAAGTTAGTCGTATAAGACGACTAACAATTATCTTTTCCCTTTTTATGTTTTTTAACTTTTGTTCCTTTTTAATGTTTTTTACTTTTTTGGGGTTGACAAGGGAGTTTCCCTCGCTCCTATGTATTCCTTAATTACGATGAGGAAATCAGACCTACATTATTCTTTAAGAACTGAACTTTGGTTAAGTTGTTTTTTTTTTTTTAAGATTGATTTTAGTTGCAAACAAAAGTCATTTAAGGCGTTGGACCTTGAAATGATCTTTTGATTTTTGAAAAGAGAAAATCGTTAAGGCGTTGGACCTTTGAAAGATCTCTTGATTTTGAAAGGAGAGAATCGTTAAGGCATTGGACCTTGAAACAATCTCTTGATTTTTTTTTATGAAATGAAGAAGTTCATGAGTTGGTTTTATTTGGTTTTGGCTCACTAATCTTCAATCCCTTTTTTAAAGACGACTTGCAGTGTTAATGATCGGTTAAAAACTTATTTTACATTCATGAAAAGAGTTTATGACATAAACGATCGGTCGAAACTTATTTACAACACAAACGTTTGGTTGAAATTTATTTAAATAGTGATTAAGTGAGATTACAACACAAACGATCGGTTGAATTTTATTTTAATGATGATTGAACGAGATTACAGTATGAACGATCAGTCGAAACTTGCTTTAAACAAAGAAAAGGATCACCGATGATCGAAGAAGGACTTGAAGATGCACAAACAATAAAGGGGACCCCTAAGGGTCCACAAATAAAATTCAAGTCCTTGAAAGCAAACACAAACCGGATGAAGAACGAAGAACAATGAAGAACGGCGAAGAACATTCACGGAATTGGTCAAGGAAACGTTACGAAAGCACCTTGGCCTTGATTTTCTTCTTCTTTCTTCTTCTTTTCACTAATTTTAAGTGAAATATGTTTGCAAGGGTATTGAACCCTTCCACTCAGCCTCCAACGCCCTTTTATAGCCAACGCCCTTTTATAGCCAAAATAGGGGTGGAGCTTGCTGCCCAGCTCGCCTAATGGGCCTAGATGGATCATAGGGCTGAAGAAAACCCCCTAAATTGATCATTTCACCCCCATTTTAAGTTTTTGGCTTATTTCCTTCTGAAATATCGCAAAATCTTACGGATCATGCAACAATTGGCTCTAAGCAACTCAACGTGACCAGCAAAAATCCGCATGTTGGCAACTAATTGCCCCCGGACGAAATTAGGGCATGACAGTTGCCCCTCTTTACTTACCTTTTATTGGAGATAAAAGGGAAGTAAAGATAAAGACATTAATTTCATTCAAGGGATCTCACAATCCAACCAGCCACTAGCGGAAGTCCAAGCAGTAAAACTGATGTGCCATCATTTTTTTCTATTTTCTAAACCCTTTTTGCACCATTTTAATTATTGATTGGTCTTAATTGTCAATTAATTAGGCAGTTTTATTATTTGGGCTCATTTAGCTAATTTGATGTTTTTAATCTAATTTCAGGAATTAATGAAACATTGGGCTTAATCCGGATTTTGGTTGTGGACTTGAAGAGGGCAAATAAAGCAGCGCTTACCTTAGTTAATTTCTAATTAGGAAATTTCGCAATTTTATTTTATGTTGTTCAGTGTTTATTTCGTTTTGGGCCAGAGTATTGTAATAAGGCCCAGTGACTTTGAGTGACTCTTTTTAAATAGTTGTCTTGGGATTCGTGCAAGGCATTCTGTTATGCTATTTTCATTATTCAGAGCTTTGGTTTTAGGTTTTCACATTTTTCTGTTCCCTTGTTACAGTTTTCGTTCTTAATGCAAATTTCCGTTTTCTGCTTCTAATTACGAGTTCATTCTTGCTTCTTCTACTTTCATTTATGTTTCTGTTCATTTACGTTTCTGCTTCATGTTTCATTTGCATTTTCTGTTTGAATCCATGGAAGGCTAGATTTTCTGGTGTTGTTTCCTTTTGAGGACGAAGCCCAACTCTCTTTGAGGTTTTGCTTGTAATGTGGTTCCCTGGCAGTTTTCCCTTCACCAGTTATCCCAAATTCGTGAATATTAATCAGTGCAGGCTTCGTGTTCGATTAATTGCCTCTGAGCCTAACTTGCGTTCATGCTTAATGGACGAAGGGCTAATTGGTGTATGTGGTGCCTAATCACGTATTGACAACCCTAAGTTGATTTTCGCTTAGTAAATTGAAATAGGGTTGGATTAAGTGGTTGACTGTTAGGGACAAATTCTCCATAACCCAGGATAAGAGAATGGCTTCTAAATCAAAGGAAACAACCCGTTTTTAATATTAGTAATTTCGTATTCCAATTTACTTGCTCTGCTCTTTAATCACAAAACAAACAAAACCCCCCAAATCGTTACTGTTACTGCAAGTATATTATGAACAATTGGTGTGTCACTGCTCGTTGGGAAACGACCTAGGATCACTTCCTAGTTACTGCATTTTCATGTTTATTTGATTCGGGTACGGCCTCGATCAAAAACCCGTGAAAGCATGAAGACATTTCTTCTTCTTCTTTTTCTTGTTTTATTCTTTTTTCATTTTATTTTCTATATATATATTTTTATTTTTATAAAAAACATAGAAATAGAGGACGTTGAGTCCTATGAAGCACAGGGACAAAAGTGTTGGATCAAGTGGCCTCAGAATAATTAAGAAGGGGGGTTGAATTAATTATTCCTAAACCTTAACTAATTAAAAAATTACTCTTCTAAGGCTTTTACTATGTTGTTAAGTGAATAAGGAGTAGAAGAGAAACTTAACCAAAAGTAAAAGCGGAAATTAAAAGAGTAGGGAAGAAGGAGACAAACACACAAGAGTTTTTATACTGGTTCGGCAACAACCCATGCCTACATCCAGTCCCCAAGCGACCTGCGATCCTTGAGATTTCTTTTCAACCTTGTAAAAATCCTTTTACAAGCAAAGATTGACAAGGGATGTGCCCTCCCTTGTTCCCTGTGAACAGCCTAGTGGATGTACCCTCCACTAGAACTGATCCACAAGAGATGTACCCTCTCTTGTTCTCAGTCAAACCCAAGTAGATGTACCCTCTACTTGTACCACAAAGGATATACCCTCCAATGTGTTAAGTCAAAGATCTCAAGCGGTTAAACCTTCGAAACTTTGTGAATGGGGATACAAAAGAATTCTCAGGCGGTTAGTCCTTTGAAATCTTTTGTATATGGGAAAGGGAAGAATCAAAAGAATTCTCAGACTGTGTCGTTTAGAATTCTTTGACAAGGAAGAAGGGAGACACAAAACAATTCAGGTAGTTAGTCCTTTGTTCTTTTGGAAAAGGAAGAAGAGAGACACAAAAAGAATTCAGGCGGTTAGTCCTTGGCGAATTCTTTTTGGCAAAGGGAGAAGAGAATGAAAAGGATGAATAACACAAGTTTTCAAGGTTTAGAAAACCTGAAAACTTTTGGAAAGCTTTTGAAAAAAGGAAGAAGAAGTTCAAAGAGATTCAAAGATTGTAAAGGATTGTATTGTAAAGGTTGTTCAAGATTAATTGAAATGCAAATCAAAGTCTTTCCTTTATAGACTCTTCATGTCTGGTCAAGATGACCATTAGAAGAGTTATGACTTTTAGAAAAACCTAAAACCAATTTGAAAAAGTCATAAACTATTTGAAGAGTTACATCTTTTGATTTATTCAGAAATTATCACTGGTAATCGATTACCTTATCAGTGTAATCGATTACACAAAGCTTTTTTGTGAAAGAATGTGACTCTTCACATTTGAATTTGAATTTCAATGTTCAAGCATACTGGTAATCGATTACCAAAACATTGTAATCGATTACAACATTTTGAAATCAATTGGAACATTGTAAATTCAGTTGAAAGATTTTTGAAAACCATTTTGCTACTGGTAATCGATTACAATAATCTGGTAATCGATTACTAGAGAGTGAAAACTCTTTGGTAAAAATGTTTTGAGAAAAATCCATGTGCTACTCAGTTTTTGAAAAAAAAAATCATACTTATCTTGATTAAGTCTTCTTTTGATTCTTGATTCTTGAGTCTTGAATCTTGATCTTGATTCTTGGAACTTGAATCTTGAAACTTGATTCTTGATTCTTGAAATCAAACTTCCTCTTTGAACTTTGAAGTGTTCTTGATTCAATCTTGAACTCATCTTTGATTCTTGAGATCATCATCTTTGTTATCATGAAGTGTTCTTGACCTTTGAGCTTTTTGTCATCACCTTTGTTATCATCAAAACTTCTTTAAATCAATCTTGATTCATAATGAAGCTTGCTTCTACAATCTCCCCCTTTTTGACGATGACAACTTCTGAAATCCAGAAACACATACACACACTTTTTCCTAGTCGATCACTCACATAAATTTCCATTCTCTCCCTTTGTTTTTGAATTTATGCTTCTCTTAAAATTAAGTTAACTACTCATGTGAGTTGTTGATTTAATCCCTATTTCTCTCCCCCTTCGGCATCAACAAAAAGCCAAAGTACGTAACAAATTTGAAGTATGCAAATACAACTAGGCATCCACACAATATTCATGAAAAATATAAACCAAATCATGAAGCAAGAACCACGAATAGATCAAATATAAAATCCACATAGTCAAATAACATAATTAATATTTGTTCAAACATACCATGCACATAAAGAAATAGTAAATTGTTCAAATATCATAATAATAAAGCCAAATACTAGGCTGGAAATCAAAGTACTAATAATATTAAAATAATAGAAATCTAAGATGATGGTGGCGGCGGCAGTGGTAGATCAAAGCTCAAACGTATGTAAGACACATCTTCTTCAACCTGGGTGATTCTTAACTCTATCTCATTAAAGTGCATATCCACTTGTAATTCCAAAGTGTCAAACCTTTCACCAACAAAGGTTTGAAGGCCATCAAACCTGTCCAAAATCTTTGAAAGAAGACATGAATCTTCTCCATCATGTCCTTCTTCACCAACATGTCGAGCACCCTTCTTCACCCAAGAGCCATCATGCTCTTTTTGATAACCAAAGTGATGAGGACACAACTAAGGGCCTGGACCATGAAGCACTTGAAAGGCCCATGACCAGAGGCAGACTTAAACAGGCCCAACACGTTATAGAGACAAGGCTGGTCATTTGTATAGCTTCCATTGATGATGATTGAAGGCCCAAGTGGAGAAAGATGAAGGCCCAGAGGCAGAGGCACTACCAAGACTATTAATTGCTGCTGAAGGCCCAAACTAATTTGAAGGCCGAAGTTAAATATGTTTTTAGTTATAATTTTTATTCATTGTAATTTTGGCCCAAACTGTTTAGAAGGCTCATGTCTATTTTTATCTTTTTGTTCAGATACACTATAAGTATTGGTTTTTGTTTTCAATAAAGGGACTTTTGGCATTTGATAAAATTTGGTGAGAGCTTCTCTCTGGGTTCCTTGTTGAACCAATCTCAGACTCATCAAGGTAATCCTTGTGGCGTCTATCCTGACTTATCTTCCTTCACTAGAAGTGGCGTCATCCAAAACTCCATAGCCTCTATCAAACGATCCGCTCCTTGTCAGGTTCACATCATCTGGTATTAGAGCTTCGGCTCTTGATCCAGGTTTTATCCTATCCTATTCTTTTTTCTTTGTAATTTTTCCAGGTTCGTGTTTTGTCCTTGTTCTGTTATTTGTTTTCTTGTTTGTGTCTTTCTTTCGTTCTTGTTCTTGTTCTTGTCACGTTTTTTGTTCTTGTTCTTGTGTCTTTCAGACTTTGTGTCCAAAAAAAATCTGTTTGAGTTCTGTTTGTGCCTGTCGTATTGTATTCTGTCTTATGTTCATAACTTTTGTTTCAGCCTATTCGAATTTTGTTTGGGTAAAAATTGCCTAATTGTCGAATTGCTAAACTGTCAAATTTGCTTAATGATGATTGCCTATTGAACGAATTCTAATCGCTGGACGTCTGCAAAAAAAAAGAGAGAACGAAAAAAAAGAAACAGAAAACAGTTGCAAAAAAGAAAGAAAGAAAGAAAGAAAAAGAAACATAAAACAGTTGCAAAAAAAAAAGTTTGGAAGAGATTTCGGTGTTTGATCTTTGAACACAAAATTAAGGCAGTTAGAGGCATTTTTGAGAAAATTGTGGGGCCAAATTTTGGGAATTTGCCCAGGGATTCTCCTCTGAATTCTGAGCGTTTTGACATATAGTGGGCCTCAAACGGACAACCGTAGCAAAAATTATGAGCATTTGAAGTTTGCTTGTCATATATGTTATCTTATCTGTTATCCTACCTAATATCTTATTTGTTATCATATCTGTTACCCAAATTAAAGCTAATCTGTTATCCAAATCCAATCTAATATATTATCCAAATCAAATCTAGTCTTTTATCCAAATCAAATCCAATCTGCTATCCAAATCAAGTCCAAGTTGTTATCCCAAATCAAATTTGTCTGTGATCATTATATTGTCTTTCCTTTTATTTTATATTACCTTGTGCGTCTAATTTGGTCCATCCAGGAACTTAAGAGGGAACACGAGTGGTAAAAGGCAAGAGGGAATACATTGCACCAAAGCCTATTGAGAGCATCAAACATGAGTGTACTACCATCTAAGAGTTAAGCACGTGAATAGAGTGTGGTGCGGTCCTGAAACCTTAATAATTTTTATTGCAAACTCTTTTTTTTCTGTTGAATTATGGCTGGAGCAGGTGGAGATGGTGGTGATGAGTATCATCAGTTGGACGAAGCTCAGCCTCTATTACGGGATGCAATGAATGCACAGATGCAACGTTTGCTGGACCGTAACAATGGGGAGGTCTTTGGACGACTAGAATTTTTGAAGAACCAAGCCAATCAGAATGCTAGACGAAATATAGGTGGGAATAGAGGTAACAATGGCGGTAATGACCGGCCGAGGCAGAATCGGGTTGAGGGAGTAAAGCTCAATGTTCCTCCCTTCAAAGGCAGAAGTGATCCAGATGCCTACCTAGATTGGGAAATGAAGATTGAGCATGTATTTGCCTGCAATGACTACACAAAAGAGCAGAAAGTCAAACTAGCAGCAACTGAATTCTCTGACTATGCCCTTGTTTGGTGGCATAAATACCAGAGAGAAATCCTGAGAGAGGAACGGCAAGAGGTAGATACATGGACTGAGATGAAAAGGGTGATGAGAAAAAGGTATGTGCCCACTAGCTATAACAGAACCATGCGACAGAAACTCCAAGGGTTGTCCCAAGGGAATTTAACTATGGAAGAATATTATAAAGAGATGGAAATGGCGTTAGTGAGGGCCAACATCGAAGAGGAATCCGAAAACACAATGGCTCGTTTCCTGAATGGTCTAAACCCTGAAATCAGAGATGTTGTTGAATTACAGAAGTATGTGGCGTTGGATGACTTGTTACATAGGGCACTCCGGGTTGAACAACAAATTAAAAGAAAAAGTGCAACAAAGAGGAACTCACCCAATACTTACAACCAGAACTGGGCCAACAGATCCAAGAAGGAGGGAGGTAATTCGTTCCACCCTGCAGCCACATCCCCGCAGGGAAAGTCAGCAGCGTCCAGTGTAGGTGGAAGCAAACATAACACCTCCACTTCCTCATCCAATACTGGAACCAGAAACATAAAATGCTTCAAGTGCTTAGGCAGAGGACATATTTCTTCTGAATGTCCAACCAGGAGGACCATGATCATGAAGGCTGATGGAGAAATCACTAGTGAGTCTGAAATTAGTGAAGAAGAAGTGGAAGAAGAGTATGAGGAGGAAGCTATGCAGGGTGATATGCTGATGGTGAGAAGGTTGTTGGGAAATCAGATGCAACCACTGGATGACAATCATAAAGAAAATATTTTCCACACCAGGTGTGCAATTAATGGTAAGCTATGCTCTTTAATTGTTGATGGAGGAAGCTGTACCAATGTTGCAAGTTCCATATTAGTGACCAAACTGAATTTGGAAACTAAGCCCCATCCTAGACCATACAAACTTCAGTGGCTTAGTGAAGATGAAGAGGTAAAAGTGACTCAACAGGTTGTGGTGTGTCTCACCATTGGGAGATCACCATTGGGAGATATAATGATAGGGTGTTGTGTGATGTGGTCCCAATGGAAGCGACCCATGTGCTGTTAGGAAGACCGTGGCAATATGATACCAAGGCAGTGCATGATGGCTTCACCAACAAAATCTCTTTCAAGCAAGATGACAAGAAAATTATTCTCAAACCGTTATCCCCTAGAGAGGTTTGTGAGGATTAGATAAAAATGAGAGAAAAGAAAAAGAGTGAGACACTTGAGAGAAAAAAGAGTGAAACACTTGAGAAGGAAACAAGAGGAAAGAAAAAGAGTGAAACACTTGAGAGGGAAAAGAGAGAAAACAAAAAGAGTGAAACACTTGAGGGCAAACAGCTTTGTTTAGCAACAAAAAGGGAGGTAAGGAGGGTGCTTTGTGCGAGACAACCCTTCTATTTATTATTTTCTCAACGTCAGATGATGCATGCTAACCCAATTGATGAATTTAAATTTCCTTCTGGTATTCAGTCTCTTATGCAGGATTTTGATGATGTGTTTCCAGAAAGTGTACCGGATGGTTTGCCACCATTTAGGGGAATTGAGCATCACATTGATCTCATTCCAGCAGCATCCTTGCCCAAGTGTCTGAATTCCTATGCAAAGGTTGGGTGAGAGATAGTATGAGTCCGTGTGCTGTACCTGTCATTCTAGTACCCAAGATGGACGGCCCATGGAGGATGTGTTCTGATTGTAGAGCCATAAACAACATCACCATCAAGTATAGGCATCCAATCCCCAGGTTATATGATCGTCTTGATGAACTGTGTCGCAACATACCCCTTTGCGGGCGAGTGAGGCGAGGCTCACGGGTGCGCTTTCCAAAGGAGGAAAGATGTGCGGAGTCGCCACCAACGTTTATTTGTGGAAAACGTCGGAAAAAACCAAAGGAAACCGGTCACAACGAAATTTCTAAGTTCGGGAGTTGTATTTACGTTCGAGGAAGGTATTAGCACCTCTCACGTTTGTCTCAAAGGACAACAGCCTATGTTTTAGAATTGTGAAATTGTGTTATCTTACCTTTTATTTCTTTTTTATTTTTGAGGTCGACAAAAGCGGGGCTCTAGCTCCTACGTACCCTCCATCGAAGAGGAAATCAGACCTACGTAGTTCTTTTTAAGGGCGAATCAAGCGATTCTTTTTACTTGGAAGGTGGTCATTTTAAGGCGTTGGACCTTAAAAATGATCCATTTACTTGGTAAAAAAACTGAGATATTGAACTTTGCAAATCCTTTTTTTAGTGACTTTTTTGTGGACGAGCTTGACTTTGCGGGTTGATTTTAGCCTTAATTTCACTTTAGTTATTTAGTCAATTCAATTAAGAACGAGAAATCCCACAAAGAAATGTCTGATTGATTTTTCCGCTTTATTTTACTAAAAGGTATTTTTGATTATTATATTATTATTTTACCTCTTTTTTGATTTCCAACGTGGTTACGGCACGACCGAACGGTCGGAATTCATTTTAACAGAAATTAACGGATATTACAAATCAAATGATCGGTGGAAATTTATTTTATTTCTTGATTAGGCGAGAAATGACTTAAATAAATGACTGAAGCACGTCAAAAGGGGGTACGAAAAGTAAATGAAAATGAGAATAAAAGTACATGAAACAAATGGGGACCACCACAGATACATTGAATGAATTGAAAAGCTCGATTTGGGATACTTACCGATTGAAGACCGAAGAAAAATGAAGAACGAACGATGAATGTCGAAGAACGGTTGAAAATCTTCGCGTAATTACCCACGAAAATGTTACGAAAATGTTACGGAAGTGCCTCGGCTTGGATTTTCTTCACGGAAACAATTTTCCTCAGCAATTTCAAGAGAATACGAAGTGCCAAGAAGGCTGAACCCCTTCCTTCTTCATTCCTCCCCCTATTTATAGCAAAATAGGGGAGGAGCTTGCCACCCAGCTCGCCCAGGCGAGCCAGGTTGCTTCCTCCAAAAGCAACCGCCTTCTAGAGGAAGAATCTGGAAGGCCCAAGTGGGCCTGGTTGCTATTTACACCCTTTTTTTTACTAAATACACCCCCTTTACTTTTTTTGGTGATTCTTTTTCCGTAACGTTACGAAACTTTACGAATTTCGTAACGACACTTATTTTCTTTCCGTAAGGTTACGGAACCTTATGAATGATGTATTTACTCTTTTTTAGCTTTCGAAAAAGTTATGGAAACTCACGGATTGCGTAACAATACTTCCTTTTGGTTTCCATCACATTACGGAATTTCACAAATGGCGTAACCACGCTTCCTTTTGATTTCCGGCGCGTCTCGGGACATCACATATTGTGCAACAAAGGGTGCCAAGTACTTCAAAGCGGTCAATCAAAGGTTGCATGCCATCAAGCCATACCGGTTCCTACTTTTACTTCTTTCTTTCCCTCTTCGATCGCTAAGTTTACCAGTTCGGTCTCCTCTTGGTGAGGCTTCATTTCGCGTTCTTCCTGAGCGATCAACCTCTCCAACTCTGGTGAAAGGATGTCCTCTTCCTCTTCTTCGTTGATCGTTTGGCTTACATCTCGGTCGAAATCAATTGTCAAACCCTCGTTGTTAGGATCCTCAAAGAATCGACCCTCACATCTATACCAATTAAGACAAAAGAACAAAAACATGCAAAATGATATGAGAAAATGTGGAACTGCAAGAACAGATGAAACAAGATTTCTTTGTTTATTTAATAAGGTTAGTTTCACAAAACAAAAGAGAAAGGAAACTATAGCCTCTAATTACATTGAATCAGCAATATAGACCTCTGACTGGCTTACCACGCGCCAGTTCCCCACTTGGGAATCGGGATGGCATGGTCGCACGAAATTTGGTGGGTCTTGAGGGAACTCCTCTCCTATTGCTACCACCTCTTCCTCAAACATTATTCCAGCACTGGTGAAACACTGGCTAATATGGCCGGGCCATGCCCTATCCGCCCAGAATCTTGACAGCGCATTCCTCCTTCCCGGCATCCCGGGTTCATACCCCAACCCATATTTGTATGGGTTTCCCCTAATATCGACCACGTCGACATTCTCGAGGCCGTCCTTGCCCAGACCCATTCTAGGCTCATATCCGTGCTTGAGCATCACCCGTTCCACCATTATGGCCGCATTAGAGAGAGAAGGTTGCAGCGGGCTCGTCTCCACAGAGGCACAACTCACCACCTCGAAGGATTGGAAAGCTGTTTCCAAAGATTCTTCCGCTGCTTCTACATATGGTGCGGAGGAGGGGCAGCTCACCAACATATCCTCTTCGCCTGACACTATCACCAAAAGTCCACCAACCGTGAACTTCAATTTCTAGTGAAGCGTCGAAGGGACCACTCCCAGCGCATGAATCCAAGGTCTCCCCAAGAGGCAATTGTAGGCGGGATTTATGTCCATCACTTGAAACACCACATTGCAAGTGTGGGGGCCTATCTGAATGGGGATGTCGATTTCCCCCATCACTTCCCGCCGACTACCATGAAAGGCTCGTACCACCATCGAACTTGGTTTTAAACGTGATGCACTAAAAGGAAGCTTCTCCAAGGTGGTCTTCGGAATCACATTTAAACTTGAACCATTGTCGATAAGTACCTTTGCGACGACATGGTCCATACATCTTATAGACACATGTAGAGCCTTGTTGTGTCCTCTCCCCTCAACAGGAATCTCTTCTTCCGCAAACGCGATATAGTTATTGGTGGTTATATGATTAACGATGCCTTCAAAACCCTCAAATGAGATATCGTGTGCTACGTGGGCTTCGTTGAGGACCTTTATCAACAGCGCACGATGAGGCTCGGAGTTTATGAGCAGTTCAAGCAAAGAGATCCTTGCTGGAGTTTTATTCAGTTGCTCAACTACCTTAAACTCGCTTTGTTGGATGAGACGAAGGAACTCATGAGCCTCTTCCAAAGTCACCGTCTTTCCTTGAAGACCTTTTTTCTTTTCAGCCCCTCTTTCCACCGGAGGATCCACTTCTTTTGAGGGGGTGGCTACGTTTGCGGGCTCTTGGATCATGGGTGCCCTTGGAGGGCAATTCCGCCGAGTGAGGGGGAGCGAACACCCGGCCACTACGGGTTACACCACTGAGGCCGGTGATGTTGGTCACCTTGGCTGACAAGGAGTCAACTTCGGTTGCAACTCTTTCTCCAAAAGCGGGAGGGGTATACTTCCACGGAACGACCTTATTGCTTTGATATGCAATCGAAATCGGCTTGGGCGCTGTCCAGGGGTATATGGGCGTGGAGCCGGTCCCTTTCCTAGTGAAACATATTACTAGGGCTTTGGGGGTTGGGGGAACCTTCTTCTCTTCTGACTGCATGCAAATCTGTGGTTCTTCCCTCCCTCCTTTGGACACTTCGAGCTGCCCCCAGTCCTTGAGCCGCTGAAGCAATTCTTCCACCGCGGGAAGAACCACAGAGAGACCATGCATGCCGCTTGCAGCGACTGGTAGATGAACCGCCTAGATGTAGCCACATCTTCCAATCTCTTTGCCCGTGATGGCCCATCCTCTTTGATGGCGTTTATGCTAGCCCCTCCATGACTGGCTAGTGGGTTAGTTTTAACGTTAGGGCCCTCCTCTTGGAATGATAGCCAGCCGGCATTAATTAGGTGTTGCACCTTATATTTGAACGACAGGCAGGAGTCAATGTTGTGTCCAGGGGCTCCACTATGGTACACACACTTGGCATCCGAGTTGTACCACTTGGGGTATGGTGGCTGGAAGACCTTCCCGGGTATGGCCACCACCAAATGATTTTCCAATAATGAAGGCCACAACTCAGAGTATGCCATGGGAATAGGAGAGAAATCATCTTTCGGGGGGGTGCGCCGTGCATTATTATAGCTCGCGGAGCTCCTGGCTCGAATTGAAAAGTTCGGGGGGTTGGGCTGGTATGAGTTTTGGATATTTTGGGGTGCTTTCATCCATGTAGGGGCGGTGGTGACCGTGTGGGTATCTCCTTTTTTCCTCATGCCCACCACTGGGGCTCTTCTGTTGTTGTTGGGGGCCATGTTGGAGGCATATTCAAACTTGCCTTTTCTCAGCCCGGACTCGATTCTTTCTCCAGCGAAGACGAGGTCCGCAAAGTTAGCTGGCATGCACCCTATCAGCTTTTCATAGTAGAACGTAGGTAACGTATCTACCATAATTGTGATCATCTCCCTCTTGGTCATGGGCGGGACGACTTGGGCTGCGAGATCTCTCCACCTTTGGGCATATTCTTTAATGGACTCATGTTCTCGCTTGGTCATACTCTGAAGCTGGTTCCGATCAGGAGCCATATTCGTGTTGTATTGGTACTGCCTAATGAAGGCAGTCGCCAAATCTTTCCATGACCGGATCTGAGAAGCTTCCAGATTGGTATACCATGCCACTGCTGCTCTGGCTAAGCTGTCTTTAAAGAAATGCACCAACAGCTTTTCGTCCGTAGAATATGCCCCCATCTTTCGGCAATACATCCGAAGATGACCTTTTGGACATGTCGTCCCTTTGTATTTATCAAAATCTGGTACTTCGAACTTGGGAGGGATAACGATGTCAGGTACCAGATACAGATCCGCTAAATCCGAGAACGGGTAGTTGCCAAGGCCCTCTACCGCTCTTAGCCTCTCTTCAAGTGAATCAATCTTTCCCTTATCTTTTGCAAAGGGAACGGATTCATTTACGGGTGCGGGTGGAGACGGGACATGGCGGACTATGTTTGGTTGGGGTAATTCATGGGGGGCCGGATCTTTGAGGGGAAGTAGAGGGCCTAGATGGGCATCTCCTTCATCATCTTCTTGCAGGGGATAGTCGGCATAAGGAGGGAGTTGCCCCTCGAAGGTAGGGGCTTGGCTCAAATCTTTCGGAGTGGTATGGGGAGTGAAGTCCGGAGGCAAGCCATAAGGGTAAGCTTGAGGACTATACCTTTGACTGAACACCGTCGTGTTTCTATCTCGGCCCAAGTTTATTGTGAGTTGTAGCACCGGTTTCACTTCCCTTGCTGTGTTGGAAGCGGTCGCCGTGGTATTATCCTCTATAGTTTTCTAAAGCTTTAGCATGGCCTCCGTGATAGAAGCCATTTGATCTTTTAAGGCCGATAGGTCGGCCTTCATCTATTCTTGCACTCCCTCTTCATTATCCATTTTTCTAGATCGAGTGTTATAGGGGTGCCTCTACGCTTTCTTAGTTATTTTGAGTTCCCTAAAGAAACAAACAATGGTGAGTATGCCACCAAAACATGAATATGCTAATGAATGATCGGAGCACTTGGATCCACCTCAAGATTTTTAGATAACATGATGAGTTTCAGAACTTCTCGTTTTATAAGAAGGAACAAAG
Source organism: Glycine soja (assembly GCF_004193775.1). Classification (NCBI taxonomy): domain Eukaryota; kingdom Viridiplantae; phylum Streptophyta; class Magnoliopsida; order Fabales; family Fabaceae; genus Glycine; species Glycine soja. Next base: position 18,822,538 of record NC_041003.1, on the reverse strand, counting down.
CTTTTATCTAGCCAAGATCATACAAAAGTGTTACAACAGAACCTAACGGTTTCTAATTATATGGGCCATCAAATCTATCATGTGTTGACAGTAATTGATTAGCCCGTGAATTTCCTCAGGGGCTGAACACACTTCAACGATGGCCTTCGCTTTGGCTAGTAGCCCCGGGAGGTCTTGACTTTCATTTAAGGTCAAGGCGAACCTATCCATCCACATAGTCGCTTCTTGATGCAATGCATCAATCACCATCCCTCTTGCTTCCTTTTCGGCGTACACTTGTGCGAAATCCTGTACTAGCTTTTGTTCATGGGTCACAGACTGATTCAACTCTTCCTTGTACTGCCCTATGATGGCTAGCATGCTTCGCTCCGTGGCTTCCAAGTGTTGAGCCAAACTCCTCTTGGATCTTGCGCAAGCAGCTAATTCTTCCTTTAAGATCATGCCTTGTACCCGTGGCTGGTCTCTTTCCTCCCTCCGGAGCTTGAGCTCATTATTGCTACCCCACAAAGCTCCTCGGAATTTATCTCGACCATGTTCTTCCTTGCGAGCCCTCTTGGTTTCTTGTTCAAGGGCTCTTTCAGTGGCCGTGTTTTCCTCTCATAACTCGGTGCACTCTTTCCGGATGTTTGTAGCGGCTAACTTGAATTTTTCTTTAGCGAGTCTTGCCTTCTCTAGCTCTAATTTTAGAGCTTGGATTTGTTCATCCTCTTCCGGAGCTTCGAAATTCTCCTCATTGACAACTTTCAATTTGGAGAGCCAATCTAACCCTCGCGTATGAACTCTTAGCCATTCATGATAGCCGCCGATGATGCCATTACGGATGCCCCTAAGTTCTTTATCCTTCCTCAATGGACTTCTCCACGCCTTGTGGACTCTTTGTACAACCTTGAGACTTTCTGCGCCGAAATCTCTCACAAGGAAAGGCGAGAGGCTCTCTTCCGTTGGCGCTCCCCTCACGGGGTACCCTAGCTGTCTTATGGCAAGTGCGGGATTATAGTTAATACAACCCTTCGTCCCTATCAACAGAACATTAGGGTAGTCCCCACATGAGAAGAGAACTCCCTCCTTTCCTTCCTTCCATCGAGGAAACCAATTAATTGTGTTAGCTCCTATCCCAGCCAAGTGTTGGTCCCAATCGACTCTTCTTTTTTTGACGCACGAGCGATAACTTTGAAGCGGACACGGGTGTCTTATGTCTTGTTGGAATAGGTGCGAAACCAACCACACACAGAGAGCGGGTAAGCAACAGACAATCCGTGCGCTGTTCTTCTCACACCTTCGGTCAAAGGTATCAAATAAGTTCGCCAAGATAGCCACCACTTGACTCTCCTTGCTATGGTGATATGCAAGGAAAGCATCAATTGTGGCAAGGTCCACCAAACCGTCCACGTTCGGAAAGAGGGCAACCCCAAAGATCAGCAAAGCTAGTATATCCGCAAACGGGACCCACTTCTCTTGGCTTGCCATATCCCTTGCCTTGCCTTCCAAGTATTTTCGTGGCAGGCCCACTACACCGTTCCGAGTTTGCTTCATGCGATCCAACTTTTTTGCCGAATCTTCGACCACAGCTGCAATCTTACTCAAGGAGGGAAGAAACCCGGAGAAAAGATACGGTTTTCTTCCCCCAAGAGGGCATCCTAATATCTCCTCAAACTCTTCGACAGTCGGTACCATTTGGAAGTCCCTAAACGTGAAGCATCTCAACGGCTGGTCATAGTATTGGGCGAGGGATACAACAGCTTCCGTAAATACCTCCGCTGCGGTCAAATCTAAAATCTTTTCGTACACTTTGCGGAAGGCTTGCCTTTGGAGAGGTCCCATCAATCGTCCCAACTCCTTGAGGCTGGTGACATCTAGACCCTTAATCTTGACTTGATAAAATCTTTTTCCGTTTTGATTTGTCCCCATCATTTACCTAAAAATGGGGAGGATCAAGACTCTGATATGAATGATGCAATGCGTATGCATGAAACGGAAAGAAAACAAAACAAAGGGGTAATTTACATATACGAGACCAAAAAGATCCATCTTTTTAATACTACATTTTAGGCATTATGGCGCCTCAACGTAAGTATTAAAAAGTGACATATTACTCTAAAGAAAAAAATATCACTAGCACAACTATAATTTACGTGCTATTCGCAAAAAAATGCATGAGAACAAATGGCACGGAGCGTGTTTGCTCTATGCCCCTATTTGGGAACCTATAGGACAATATCTAGGGGTCTCTAATAACTACTCCCAACAATTCATAACTCACATGGCCGTTTTCTAGAGGTATCATCACTCAAGATAATAATATTGTGGCGGTATGGAATACCAGTGACAACATATTATAAAGAGAGAAAGCTCTAGATGAGGTTTCACTATTATCAAGCAAGTCGAAGACCTAGCATGATCATAGATTCACCTCCACTCCTTAGATTCCCATGAACCCGGGTATAGGATCCCTTTTTACTCAAACCCGTGGGTGCTTAGAATGCAGTGTAAACAATGCGAAATAGACTGCAGTTATTACATTTTACACAGTTCAATAAATGCACACACAAAGTTTCACAATTCCACAATTCCTTAAAATAGGCCAAACTCACTAAAAATAGTCCCCAATGGAGTCGCCAACTGTCGCAACATGCCCCTTTGTGGGCGAGCGAGGCGAGGCTCACGGGTGCGCTTTCCAAAGGAGGAAAGATACGCGGAGTCGCCACCAATGTTTATTTGTGGAAAACGTCGGAAAAAACCGAAGGAAACCAGCCACAACGAAATTTCTAAGTTCAGGAGTTGTATTTATGTTTGAGGAAGGTATTAGCACCTCTCACATTTGTCTCAAAGGACAACAACCTATTTTTTAGAATTGTGAAATTGTGTTATCTTACCTTTTATTTCTTTTTTATTTTTGAGGTTGACAAAAGCGGGGCTCTTGCTCCTACGTACCCTCCATCGAAGAGGAAATCAGACCTACGTAGTTCTTTTTAAGGGCGAATCAAGCGATTCTTTTTACTTGGAAGGTGGTCATTTTAAGGCGTTGGACCTTAAAAATGATCCATTTACTTGGTAAAAAAACTGAGATATTGAACTTTTCAATTCCTTTTTTTTAGTGACTTTTTTGTGGACGAGCTTGACTTTGCGGGTTGATTTTAGCCTTAATTTCACATTAGTTATTTAGTCAATTCAATTAAGAATGAGAAATCCCAAAGAGAAACGTCCGATTGATTTTTCCGCTTTATTTTACTAAAAGGTATTTTTGATTATTATATTATTAGTTTACCTCTTTTTTGATTTCCAACGTGGTTACGGTGTGGCGTCCCCAAAATAATGACTGGTTTAATAGTAATGATTTAAATAACAAAAACCATGGTAAATTTTATTTTTCTTTTTATTTTTCATTTCTTTCTCTTTTCACAATAATTAGGTGCAGAAGGAAAATCCTCACTATAGAGTCCTGAATGGCCAGTTCACAACTCTATTCGGAGTCATTTCTTTCTTACCACTCGTAATCTCTAAACTATTTTGTTGTTTCAAAAGGAAGAGTATACCAACCATTACTTTAGGTCGTCACGTGAAAATAATAAAATAAAATACGGTTAGTAAACTCCTTTGCAAATAAAGTTTGCTAATACTTTCTTTTCAAATAACAAGATTAAACATAACTACATTCATCATTTAAAAGCTGTCCAAAATATGGGAGTTTTACAAAATACATAGTGTCATCCAGAGCAAAGGTGTCCACAATGGTGGCTTCAGCCATATGTATACAATCATCAAATTCCTATACAATAGGTCTACCCGTACAAAAATAAAAGAGTAAACCTAACAGTCAGTCCTAGATACACCCACCCTCAAAAGTATATAAAACTAATCTAATGAGCTGTCTACTATGATGAAGAGCCTCCACTGATCGCCATCTCTCCAGGACCACTATCCTCCGTAGAGTCTGCCTCAGATGCCAACATGATGTCCTCGGGAGAATCCACCTCAGGGAGTGGGTCCTCATCACCCTCTAGAAAGTCAAGAGCATCCACAGCAGGCTCAGGAGGTAGCTCCTCGAGATCCTCCTCAGGGTCTTCCTCGGATGGCGTTACCTCAATCACTTGGACTGGCTCCACTAGACGGTATGGTGTAGGCGTGGGTAGTATCCACTCCACAGTACGCTGAAGTGTGCGCGCGGGTTCATCTGGATGCACCAATGAAGTAGCCGTAAATCGAATCGTGCCCCAAAATCGGCACCTCGTGTTGCCTTCGAGGGTCTCCCAAGCTCCCTCTAGGCACTCCATCTCCACTTGATCATGGATTAGCTGTGCCGCCATCACGATCTACAAGAAAGAAAAGAAAGGGGTAGACTCTTTCACGAGAATCTAACTACGCCGCAACACAATGCGTCTCATAACTACTACATGCAAGTAAAAGGGGTATCTTTAGGCTTTTCATCTCTGGTAATCGATTACACAGCCTTGGTAATCGATTACCAGAGGCCAAACTCAAATTACACAGCTTCAGGACATGAAAACCTGAAAAAGGCACTGTGTAATCGATTGGTAATCGATTACCAGTGGCCTATTCCTCTATGTAATCGATTACACAGACTGGTAATCGATTACCAGAGGCCTCCATAATCTTCCAGTCCCATTTCTAAGCCTGGTAATCGATTACACCCCTTGGTAATCGATTACCAGAGACCATCTTAGCTTCCTGTCTTCACTTTTAAGCCTTGTAATCGATTACCAGAGGCCATATCCTATATATCAATCAAAGTTCATAGCTGGCCAGCCACCACACAAGCCTCCTTGCTTTGTGGTCTTAGTTCCTTTTATTTGTTGACTGCCAAGAGCTCGCCTGCTTAGGTACATCACAGGTTGGGTCGGGATTGGTCAAGCTTGGTTTTGGGCAATAGCACCCCACCTGACGTCCCCAAGGTCTCCTGACCCCCGCGACATATCTCCAGGTATCACTCTGTGGTCAACGAATAAAAGCAGGAAGTTTCACCCTTCTACACTTCCTCATTTCAAGCTTGTAGGATTATGGGGTACCCATTACATGTGGTACTAGGTGGCGGTCGGGCGATGGTGCAAAACGATTCTCCACATCCACAAATCACGTATAACCCACCATCCCCTGTTGCCCACCTCCAACTGAGCTCACATACTCCCACGTAGCCCTTATCCTCGTTCCTCTCAACGTCGGGTCCCCATCAATCCTCCCAAGCTTCAAAAATATCCAAGTAATTCAACATTCAATCATCACAAACTAACACAGCCAAGAAAACAGGGCAAAGGCAGAAAACTCTGCCCAAAACACAACCCAACATCACAGCTTTCCACATTCAATTACCCAGTAACATTCTCTTTGTTCCAGTTAGTTAACCGTTGGATCGACTCGAAAATTGTACTGGAAGTCTCTAGTACATAATTCTACATTTTGACCGTTGGGATCTGCTAGAAAATGTCCAGAACCCCATATGTACTACCCTTTTCACAACCAGCCATACACAAGCATTTTTCTGCACTTATACAAAATTCTGCTGCACATTCCAACAGCAAAATTCTGCATAAGGCACAGATTTCGAAAACCACTCTTTCCCTCATCCAATTTTGCCCAAATTGAATCCTACAAGTCCCAAATCATGTACCAATCATGTCTAAACCAAGGACAAGCTTCAGACCAAAGCAACATAAAATCTAGGTATCCAAAATCCCTCAATTTAATGGATTTTCAAGGTTTGAGAAGTGAAATTGAGAATGAGGTAAATTTGGAGCAAACTCTCACCTCACACAAGTCTATAACATCAATTTAAACTTGCTCAAACTGGATTTACACCTAAAATTCCACCGAATCAAAATTTGACTCCTCAACACCCAATTTTACCCTAAAAATGGCTCTTTGTTCACTTTGGTCATTTGTTTTTCTCTCTAGCACAGCCCAAGCTTCCTCATAAGTCCTAAATGACATTTCAAACTAGGATTAACTCACTTTAACCTCCAAATACCACTAAATCCAGATTTGGCCTTCCAACTCTCAAAAACTCACTCTTTTTCCACTCATAACACCATATTCTCACTTTCTAACCCTAGGTTAACTCTACCCTTCATCCCTAGCAGTTTTCCATAAGCAATTTCAGCACACCAACATCAAAAGCATCATCATAAAAACCCTAAAACTGAATGGGTAAGCTTAACTCATCCAAACATAACAAGTTTAGCATGCTTTCGTCAAATCTCTTCACAAATAACTATCACAAAGCATTAACCAAGCAAAACTGCCCATCATATCTCCCAAAGCCCCATACCCACGAAAATCAAGTGAGAAAGAAGTCTACCCAAACCTGAAATTTCGAGGTCCCACACGTAGAGATGCGCTTCACGACTCCGAAAATGCCTTCCTTTCGCGATTTGGAGCAGAAATGGCTACCAAAGGTTGGAGCTTTGTTGGAGCTTCAATGGTGGAGGAAGAAGAAGAGAATGGCAACGTGAGAGAGAGAGGAAAAGGCTTATGAAATTTTGGGGCTGAGTGAGGAGAGAGAATACAGCTTTTTAGTTTAAAAGAAAGGCTTTTTCTCTTTTCTTATTATTTTATTTTAAGCTATGCCACATGTCTCCATTTGAGTGGAGCCAAAAAGGGCCCACTTTTCTTTTGATGTGACCCATACACAGCCACAGGAAGTGAGAAAAATCTGACCTTTGAAACACTATAATCATGCCTCGGTTTGCGTGCCATTTCTCTGGTTCTAGTCCCTCGCGCTTCTCTGCACCCGTCGGGGCCAGTTTTAGAAAGTAGACAATATATATATCAAAACGCTCAGAATGAAACCCCGAGCGTGGTTCAGAGGTTGGTTTTGTTAAATTCTAAGTCGCACGCAAAACGATGATTTTTAGACTAATTAATTAAGAATTAACCTATAACCTTCCAGTTATGGATTTCTCTTCCTTAATTGGCCTAACCCGCCTATCTTGCCCCCACTATTCCTACTTCTACCAGGAACATATATGCGTATACACTGAATTAACCTATAATCATTCAAAATACACCGTTTACAAAAATTCCGGGTAGAAATTTCCAGGATGTCACATACGGCACGACAGAACGGTCGGAATACATTTTAACAGAAATTAACGGATATTACAAATCAAATGATCGGTGGAAATTTATTTTATTTTTTGATTAGGCGAGAAATGACTTAAATAAATGGCTGAAGCACGTCAAAAGGGGGTATGGAAAGTAAATGAAAATGAGAATAAAAGTACACGAAACAAATGGGGACTACCACGGGTACATAGAATGAATTGAAAAGCTCGGTTTGGGGTACTTACCGGTTGAAGACCGAAGAAAAATGAAGAACGAACGATGAATGTCGAAGAACGGTTGAAAATCTTTGCGTAATTACCCACGGAAACGTTACAGAAGCGTCTCGGCTTGGATTTTCTTCACGGAAACAATTTTCCTCAGCAATTTCAAGAGAATACGAAGTGTCAAGAAGGCCGATCCCCATCCTTCTACATTCCTCCCCCTATTTATAGCAAAATAGGGGAGGAGCTTGCCACCCAGCTCGCCCAGGCGAGCCAGGTTGCTTCCTCCAGAAGCAACCGCCTTCTGGAGGAAGAATCTGGAAGGCCCAAGTGGGCCTAGTTGCTATTTACACCCCCTTTTTTACTAAATACACCCCTTTACTTTTTTTTGGTGATTCTTTTTCCGTAACGTTACGAAACTTTACGAATTTCGTAACGACACTTATTTTCTTTGCATAAGGTTACAAAACCTTACGAATCATGTATTTACTCTCTTTTAGCTTTCGAAAAAGTTACGGAAACTCACGGATTGCGTAACAATACTTCCTTTTGGTTTCCGTCACATTACGGAATTTCACGGATGGCGTAACCATGCTTCCTTTTGATTTCTGGCGCGTCTCGGGACTTCACATATTGTGCAACAAAGGGTGCCAAGTACTTCGAAGCAGTCAATCAAAGGTTGCATGCCATCAAGCAATAGTCCCCGGACGAAATTAGGGTATGACAAACTGTATGGTGCATATGTGTTTTCTAAAATTGATTTGAAAAGTGGTTATAATCAGATTAGAATCAGAGAGGGAGATGAATGGAAAACGGCCTTTAAAACAAAATATGGTTTGTATGAGTGGATGGTTATGCCATTTGGTTTTACTAATGCACCTAGTACTTTCATGAGATTGATGAACCATGTTTTAAGGGAATTTATTGGGAAATTTGTGGTGGTGTACTTTGATGATATTCTTATCTATAGAACTAGTCTTGATTTGCATGCTGAACATTTGCAATCTGTTTTAAGTGTGCTTAGGAAAGAAAAATTGTATGCCAACCTAGAAAAGTGCTCCTTTTGTACTGATCATGTGGTGTTTCTGGGTTTTGTTGTTAGTGCTGGGGGAGTACGGGTGGATGTGGAAAAGGTTAAGGCCATCCAAGAATGGCCAACACCTAAGACCGTGAGTGAGGTGAGGGGATTTCATGGTTTAGCAAGTTTCTATAGGAGACTTGTTAAGGATTTTAGTACATTGGCTGCACCTCTAACTAAAGTTGTTAAGAAGAATGTGGGTTTCAAATGCGGTAAGAAACAAGAAGAGGCCTTTGCTGCCCTCAAACATAGGTTAACTAATGCAGCCATTCTTGCTATGCCTAATTTTGCAAAATCATTTGAAATTGAGTGTGATGCGTCAAATGTGGGTATTGGGGCTATTTTGTTGCAAGAGGGACATCCGATAGCTTATTTTAGTGAAAAGTTAGGAGCCGCTGCCCTTAACTATTCAACTTATGATAAGGAATTGTATGCTTTGGTTAGAGCTTTACAAACTTGGCAGCATTACTTATTACCCAAAGAGTTTGTCATCCATAGTGAGCACGAGTCCTTAAAATACTTAAAAGGCCAAGGAAAGCTTAATAAGAGGCATGCTAAGTGGGTAGAGTTTTTAGAGCAATTTCCATATGTCATCAAACATAAAAAGGGGAAAGGGAATGTAGTGGCTGATTCGCTATCTAGGAGACATGCTTTACTTGCTATGATTGAAACTAAACTGTTTGGTCTCGAGTCTTTGAAAGACATGTATGTGCATGATGTGGACTTTGCTGAAATTTTTGCTGCATGTGAAAAGTTTTTTGAAAATGGTTACTATAGGCATAATGGATTCTTGTTTAAAGCAAATAAATTGTGTGTGCCTAAGTGTTCCATTAGAGAGTTGCTTGTGAGTGAATCACATGAGGGGGGGTTGATGGGACACTTTGGGATTCAAAAGACCCTGGAAATGCTGCAAGAGCATTTCTTTTGGCCTCATATGAGGCGTAATGTGCATAAGTTTTGTGGTCATTGCATTGTGTGTAAACAAGCTAAACCTAAGGTTAAACCTCATGGATTGTATACTCCTTTGCCTGTTCCTGAATATCATCGGATTGACATATCTATGGACTTTGTTTTGGGGCTGCCCAAAACCAAGAATGGAAAGGATTCTGTGTTTGTTGTTGTTGACAGGTTTTCTAAGATGGCACACTTCATCCCTTGCAAGAAAGTGGATGACGCTTGTCATGTGGCTGATTTGTTTTTCAAAGAAATAGTGCGGCTTCATGGATTACCGAGGAGCATTGTCAGTGATAGGGATGCAAAATTCCTTAGTCACTTTTGGAGGACCTTGTGGGGTAAGATTGGTACTAAATTGTTGTTTTCTACTACTTGTCACCCACAAACTGATGGTCAAACTGAGGTAGTCAATAGGACTTTAGGCACATTGCTTAGGACTGTTTTAAAGAAAAATCTTAAATCTTGGGAAGCATGTTTGCCTCATGTTGAGTTTGCTTATAATCGGGCTGTCCATAGCACAACTAATTGTTCACCATTTGAGATAGTGTATGGATTTAATCCTTTGACTCCTCTTGATTTGTTGCCTATGCCTAACATTGCTATGTTTAAGCATAAGGAAGCACAGGCTAAAGGTGAGTATGTGAAGAAGCTGCATGAGCAAGTGAAGGCTCAAATTGAAAAGAAAAATGCGAGCTATGCAAGGCAAAAAACAAAAGCAGAAAGAAATTTGTGCTTGAACCAGGTGATTGGGTTTGAGTACACCTGAGGAAGGAGAGGTTCCCAGAACATAGGAAGTCCAAGCTTCAACCTAGAGGAGATGGACCATTCAAAGTGTTGGAGAAGATCAACGACAACGCCTACAAGATTGACTTGCCTAGTGAGTATAATGTAAGTGCCACTTTCAATGTGTCTGATTTATCTCTTTTTGATGTAGATGGAGGAGCCTTGGATTTGAGGAAAAATCCTTTTGAAGAAGGAGGGAGTGATGAGGACACAACTAAGGGCAAGGACCATGAAGCACTTGAAGGGCCCATGACCAGAGGCAGACTTAAATAGGCCCAACACGTCATAGAGACTAGGCTGGTCATTTGTATAGTTGCCATTGATGATGATTGAAGGCCCAAGTGGAGAAAGATGAAGGCCCAGAGGCAGAGGCACTACCAAGACTATTAATTGCTGTTGAAGGCCCAAACTAATTTGAAGGCCCAAGTTAAATATGTTTTTAGTTATAATTTTTATTTATTGTAATTTTGGCCCAAACTGTTTAGAAGGCTCATGTCTATTTTTATCTTTTTGTTCAGATACACTATAAGTATTGGTTTTTGTTTTCAATAAAGGGACTTTTGGCATTTGATAAAATTTGGTGAGAGCTTCTCTTTGGGTTCCTTGTTGAACCAATCTCAGACTTATCAAGGTAATCCTTGTGGCGTCTATCCTGACTTATCTTCCTTCACTGGAAGTGGCGTCATCCAAAACTCCGTAGCTTGTATCAAACGATCCGCTCCTAGTCAGGTTCACATCACAAAGGATGCTATGATTGAAGCGCCTATAAGGAAGGATCTCTTAATTGGAACATAGGGTTCAGAATCAAGAGGGATGCTGAAGTGTTAAAGGAAAAGGATAACAAGATGAGGATAAGGCAATGGAGCATTCAATCGCAATGCCTTATGCATGCGATATCTTACAAGATGTGCCCAATCAATTTGTAAGCCTTTATGAAAGGCCCACATAACAATAAGATCTTCTTCAGAAACTTGTGCAAGGTTTGAAGATCTTGGAAGCATGATGCGAACAATTAGATAATGAAAGATGCGGCTTTCAAAAGCCAATGAACCGGCAAGAAGCCTTCCAGTCATATCCGCTTGGTTGGTGCAAACCAACCGGTGGGCATCATGCACAAAAAAATCAAAATTCCAATTGTCAATCAGTGCACCTTCAAATGGTACACCTTCACTTGGCAATTGGGTTCAATGATAGAATAGGGATTGGTCAATGACCTGTTGGACCTTGTGGCCTCAATAACTTAAGAGGGATAGGCTTAGAATGCAGAAGAAGCAACAACAATCAATTTAATAATGTTCTTTAAACATGCAAGGAAAAATTGATTGCAATAACATAACTGAGATAAGGGAAGAGAGAATGCAAACACAATTTTATACTGGTTCGACCACAACCCGTGCCTGCGTCCAGTACTCAAGCAACCCACTTGAGATTTCCACTATCTTTGTAAAAATCCATTTACAACTTCTGAACCACACAGGGATAACCCATCCCTTGTGTTCAGGAATCCTTACAACTTAAGAGACCCTCGGTCCCTTAATCAATTTCATTGAGTAAGAAGAATTCTCTCTTCAAGAGAAGAATATTACAGTGAAGATCCATGGATGAACTCTTAATGGATTTGCAAGTGTTTGCCCATGAGTTCTTGAGAGAGCATTTGGCAATGAAGTTCTCTTGGAATATCTCTTATTTTTCTTTTGAGAGAGGATAAAACATTTTGGCCAAGCAAAAATCTCTGCAATTTCGTCCTAAGTCACACATATATATAGGCCTTTGATGGCCATTCAAAATCCAAATGATAAGATGTGACTGTTGGCGATATTCCTTGAAAATCCTCTCTGGTAATCGATTACAGAATTAGTGTAACCGATTACACAGTTATTTTTCTTGAACAGTTGTGACTCTTCATTTAAAATTTGAATTCCCAACGTTCAGAGTCTCTGGTAATCGATTGCATATGATGGGTAATCGATTACACACTTTCATGTGCCTTGGTAATCGATTACATGTATTGGTAATCCATTACCTGTGCCTTGGATGACTTGAAATCTTTACATTTTGAGGCAAGGCTTGATTTTGAAGAAATCTTGAATCAAGGCTTTGTTTGTTGAAACAATCTTGTATTAATCTTGAAGCAAAATGAGCCTTGTTTGATTCTTCTTTTGACATCATCAAAATCATGTATACATACATTCACATGACCATCTTAATCCCAAAAACCTCAGACATTAGGGTGCCTTCTTGGATTTCTAAATTTAAATAGAAGGCTTTGACTAGATCAGAATAAACAGGCAATTTTAGAGACATGAATGGAATAAGATTGGAGTTTTCAAATGATTAAAATATTTTAATGAAAGTTTCATGCAAAGAAGATAAACTCAATCAAGAACACATATTCATAATTTCAAACAATCAAAATGAACAAATAAAAAATTGTTAGTCATCATAATCAACCTGATTAAAGAAAAATTTCAACTTAAGAGAAATTTTAATAAGAGAATGGTTTTGATATTACCTTTTTCAAGATTAAGGTGTCTAGATCTTCAAAGATGAGGATGATACTTTTTCTCCTTGTTTTTCATTCTTTGGGAAGATTATCATTTTCTTGTGCTGTGTCATCTTGATCATCCTTGTCTTCATCATCTCTTTTTCTTTTCAGATTTCTTTCTTCATTTTGTGTATCTTCCAAAGTATCTGCAATATCATCAAGAAACTCCTTTCTCGGGGAGGTAATATTAGTTTCATCAAAAGTAACATGTATTGATTCCTCAATTGTCATGGTTCTTTTGTTGTATATTCTAAATGCTTTACTATGTAAGGAATACCCAAGAAAGATACCCTCATCTGCCTTAGCATCAAACCTTCCTAGGCTTTCTTTACCATTGTTTAAAACAAAACATTTACATCCAAAAACATGTAAATGTGCAATATTTGGTTTTCTATTGTTGAAAAGTTCATATGGGGTTTTCTTAAGGATGGGTCTGATTAAGGCTCTGCTCATAATATAACATGGGTGTTAACCGCTTTTGGCCCAAAGTATTTTGGAAGAGGTGTGTCATTTAAAAGAGTTCTAGCAATTTCTTCTAGGGCTCTATTTTTCCTTTCTACTACTCCATTTTGTTGGGGTGTCCTAGGTGAAGAAAAGTTGTGTTCTATGCCATACTCATCACAAAACATTTCAAAATCATTGTTTTCAAATTCACCTCCATGATCACTTCTGATGGAGATGATTTTGAGATTCTTTTTGTTTTGAATGACTTTGGCAAGTCTTCTAAATGCATGAAATGCATCATTCTTATGAGTAAGAAATAAAGTCCAAGTATATCTAGAATAATCATCAACAATTACTAATGCATAGTAACTTCCACCAAAACTCATGACCCTAGATGGTCCAAACAAATCCATGTGTAATAATTGCAATGGCTTAGTGGTAGAAACAATATTTTTAGATTTAAAGGATACTTTTGTTTGTTTACCTTTTTGGCATGAATCACATAACTTATCTTTTTCAAATTTTAATTTAGGCAATCCAATAACTAGATCTTTTGAAATTAATCTATTTAGATGATCCATGTTAATATGAGCAATTCTTTTATGCCATAACCATGGATCACAATCTTTACTTAAAAAGCATCTATCATTTTCAGATTTTTGTTTTAAATTAATTATGTAAACATTATTTTCTCTAAAACCTATATGTTCAATATCTTTGTCATGCTCATGCTTAATAACACATTTTTTAGAATCAAAAGATACTTTATATCCTCTATCACATAATTTGACTAACACTTAATAGGCTATGCTTCAAACCTTCTACAAGCAACACATTTTCAATAGGAGTAGAAGAACTCGTACCTATTTTACCGACTCCAATAATTTTGCCTTTGTTATTGTCGTCATATGTAACGTGTCCACTTTTTTTGGGGGAAATGGTTGTGAATTTGGATACATCTCCCGTCATGTGCTTGGAACATCCACTGTCTATGTACCACTTCTTCCTTACAGAATCTTCTTTGTTATTCTCATCAGATTTTGTCATGAGACACAAGTTAACTTGGTCTTCATCATGATCTTGGACTAACCTGTTCCTGAAAATACTTTTGAAAGACAAAGAATCTAAGGAGGCCATTAATCTTGAAGTGGTTAAACTTTCTACAAGATACCTGCTCTGATACCACTTGTTGGATCAAATAGCCTCAGAATAATTAAGGAGGGGGGTTGAATTAATTATTCCTAAACCTTAACTAATTAAAAAATTACTCTTCTAAGGCTTTTACTATGTTGTTAAGTGAATAAGGAGTAGAAGAGAAACTTAACCAAAAGTAAAAGTGGAAATTAAAATGCACAGCGGAAATTAAAAGAGTAGGGAAAAAGGAGATAAACACACAAGAGTTTTTATACTAGTTCAGCAACAACCCGTGCCTACATCCAGTCCCCAAGCGACCTGTGGTCCTTGAGATTTCTTTTCAACCTTGTAAAAATCCTTTTACAAGCAAAGATCCACAAGGGATGTACCCTCCCTTGTTCTCTTTGAACAACCTAGTGGATGTACCCTCCACTAGAACTGATCCACAAGAGATGTACCCTCTCTTGTTCTCAGTCAAACCCAAGTAGATGTACCCTCTAGTTTTACCATAAAGGATGTACCCTCCAATGTGTTAAGACAAAGATCTCAGGCGGTTAAACCCTTGAAACTTTGTGAATGGGGATACAAAAGAATGCAAACTTTGTCGCCTTTGAAGGCATACAGTGACTGAAGACATTGTTTTCTTCGAAATGCAAATGATGGTCATTGTTGCCTTTGAAGGCATGCAATGACGGAAGACATTGTCGTCTTCGAAATGTTGATAAGCACATTGTCGCCTTTTGAAGGCATGCAATGACTGAAGACATTGTCATCTTCGAAATGTAGATGAGGACATTGTTGCCTTTTGAAGGCATGCAATGACTGAAGACATTGTCATCTTTGAAATATAGATGAGGACCATGATGGTCTCCGCATGCCATCAGACCTGATTGTCTCTGGTTGGCAAGGGAGACTTCAATAGCCTCGATCAAAAGACATTGAGGTCTTCAAAAAAGAGCAGATGACTATAATTTGTCTCTGCGTGTCAACGGGCTCGCTTGTCTCTGGTTGATGAAGGGGAGACTTTAATAGTCTCGATCGAAAGACATTGAGTCTTTGACAAAAAGAGCAGATGGCCATGTTTGTTTCTGCGTGCCATCGGACTTGATTATCTCTGGATAGCAAAAGGAGACTAAACTAGTCTCGGTCAAAAGACATTGAGTCTTCAACAAAAGGGTAGATGACCATATTTGTCTCTACGTGCCATCGGATTCGATTGTCTCTGGATAGAAAAGGGAGACTAAACTAGTCACGGTCAAAAGACATTGAGTCTTCGACAAAGGGAGCAGATGACCATATTTGTCTCTGCGTGTCAACGGTCTCGCTTGCCTCTGGTTGACGAAGGGGAGACTAAAGTAGTTTCGGTCGAAAGATAGTAAGTCTTCGACAAAGGGAGCAGATGACCATATATGTCTCTTCGTGTCAACAGGCTTCCTTTCCTCTGGTTGATGAAAGGAGACTACAACAGTCTCTAAAAAGCATAAATGACAGAGGACTCTGAGTCCTACGAAGGCGAGGACTTTGAGTCCTCTGAAGGCGAAGACTTTGAGTACTCTGAAGGCGAGGACTTTGAGTCCTCTGAAGGCGAGGACTTTGAGTCCTAAAAAGGTGAGGACTTTGAGTCCTATGAAGGCGAGGACTTTGAGTCCTCTGAAGGGGAGGACTTTGAGTCCTCTGAAAGTGTAACACCCTGAAATATTACTATTTATAAATTGATGTTTAATTGTATTTATTGTGTTATTTGACTAAATGGTTGACTTGAATGAGTGGAAGTATGGCTTGAATTAGTCATGTGTGAATTTCTTGATGTGGATGTTGAGTTATGTGGAGTTTTGTTGAGCTAAGTTGAAATTATGATATTTTAAATTTTACCTAAACCTATTCGAGAAAACTCGCAATCTCGGATTCATTAACCGTTGGATCATATTCAAATTTTGTTTGGAGCTTCCTTAGACAATTCTCCATAGTCTAACCGTTGGGAGTTTGAAAATAACAACTTCTAGTGTCTTGCTAAGCGAAAAGGGCCCGCTAAGCGCAATTGCAACCAGAGAGGGAATTGCGCTGAGCGAGTTTTGGCCCGCTAAGTGAGGCATAGTGCAGAGGGAGTTGTGCTAAGCCTGAATTGTCGTGCTAAGAGCAAAAAGTGGACTCTGGCTTAGCGAGATGAGCTCGTTAAGCAAGATCTACAGATTATAAATACGTTCCTCAGCGTGAAAAACACAATTTTTGACTCACCTCTTCTCCAAAACGCCACTCAAACCCTAACACCTACTTCTCCACCACCCAAGACCATCAATGGCCGCCGCGAGCCGCCGTTGCTTGCTGCCGAACCCCCACACCAAGAGGAACACTTTAATTGGAGTGGAATCCTCAGAATCCTCCTCAAGGATTTGGTGGAGAAAATTCCCCCAATCCTCCATTGATGTTATTTTTGTGACCTTCACTGAACCCCGGTCACATTGGAGCGATTGGAATTTTAAAATGATGTCTCCTTTTAGTAGAATCCGAAACACCCCTCAGCCCTTTATGTTTTGACAGGGGTATTTGACTCCGAATATGGTTATTAACCTTGTTTTTGAAACCTATACTAAATTCCCTTCAATTTGGAATATAGAACCTTGCTTTTGGACTGGCAAGCGTGAACAAGAGAGATGTTTGAGCAACACAAATAGGAATTGAAGGAGAGCTCACAATAGGTGAGGGGAGTTTATTATAGTTTATAGTTTTTAATACCATAGTTGGGGTCAGGGAACTTAACTATTGGGATGTATGTTTGTCCCTGTTGCATGTTGGTTTTCAAGAAAACAATGTTTTTGACTAATGGGATGTGATATATCTATTATTGATAAATAACATTACTATTAGACTTGTGTGGTCTGGGAAGTGTGAATCTCAGGCATGAATTATATGTGTATGTATATGCGGAATGTGACTTACTGTTGATGTTGCTACTGATGACATTAATTGATATGAGGTGAGGTTGATGTTTATGATGATATTGATATGAAATGATGTTGTTATTGATGATTATGTCAATATGAGTTGATGTTATTATTGATTATTTATGTTAATATGAGATGATGTTATTGTTGTTGATAATGTCATTGAGATGAGATGATGTTAATGTTGAGCATATTGAGATGAAATGTTGATGATGTTGAAAATACACTATGATGATGTATGTTGTGTATGTACATGGGGGGTGCATTGACCTTGTTGGATGTCCCTGGTGGGGGAAATAGAGTGGTTAAATAGTTTTAAGCATCTCTAGAGGGGGATAGCTTAGAATCTTTAGGGTGTGTTTGGTTTGCATTTTCAATTTCTATTTTCATTTCCTGTTTTCATTTTCGGAAAACTGTTTTCATTTTCAAAAGATTATAACTATGAAAATATGTTTGGTTTGACTTCTTATTTTCTGTTTTCATGAAATAAAAATACTGAAAATTTATGATATATTGACTTCTTTTCTTTTTGTATTTTTTTATTTGCTTAAAATTACATTCATTGTCACCACAATTTCATTTTACCCGAAATGTGGTTTCTGTTCTCAACTGAAAACATTGAAAACGAAAATTTATTGTTTTCATTTTCTGGTTGTTTCCTGTTTTCATTTTCACTGAAAATGTTTTCAGAAATCCGACCAAGTTTGCTCACTTCATTCCCATTAATATCATATTTTCCTTGGAGAAGTTGACCTCCCTGTATATTAATGAGATTGTCAAACTACATGGTGTGCCATCTAGCATAGTGTTTGATAGAGATCTTAGGTTTACCTCTAGATTTCGGAAAAACCAAAATGTGTGGTCTATGAACTTTAAGTGTGAAAGGTTCGGGAGTTGTTTTTATGCACGGGGAAGGTATTAGCACCCCACGCGTCCATCACAAGGGACAACAGCCTTTAATCGAGTGTGCAAGACATGACTTCAAAACTACATATTTTCCCTTTTTTGTGTTTTTATGTATTTTCCCTTTTTATGTTTATGTTTTCTAGCCTTTTATGTATTTTACTTTTTTGTGGGCCTTTTTTTATTTTTTATCTTTTTGTGGTTGACAAGGGTGTTTCCCTCGCTCCTACGTATTCCTTAATTGCGATGAGGAAATCAAAACTATGTAGTTCTTTCAGAACTAAACGTTGGTTAAGTTGTTTTTATCTTTTTTCGCAAGATATATTTTAACCGAACAAAATTCGTTTAAGGCGTTGGACCATTAAAAGATCTTTTGATTCTTTGAAAAGAGGAAAAAATCGTTTAAGGCATTGGACCTTTAATGATCTCTTGGTTTTGAAAGGAGAGAAACGTTAAGGTGTTGGACCATTGACGATCTGTTGGTTGTGAAAGAAGAGAAATGTTAAGGCATTGGACCATTAACGATCTCTTGTTTTTTTGAAAAGGGGTGGCCGACAAAAGTGGAGCTTTCGCTCCTACATATCCTCGATTTGCAATGAGGAAATCAGACCTACGTAGTTCTTGCAAAAGCGATAAAGTTATGTGTTGACTTTATGCTTTGAATGGTCCATTTTAACCAATAAAAGCAAAGATGACCGTTTTAAGACGTTGGACTTTAAAACAGTTTTGAGTGACTTTTATGGACAAAGCTTGGTTTGTGAGTTGATTTTAGCCTTAGTTTCACTTTGATTATTAGTCAATTCATTCAAGGAAACTTTCAAAAAAAACATCAGATTGATTTTTTTGATTATTTTATTAGTATTATTTTCAAGATATTTTGATTATTTTATTATTATTTTGCTTTTTTTGGTTTAACCGAGGTTGTTGTGTGAATGATCGGTTAGATTTTGCTTTAATAGTGATTAAACGAGATTACAATGCAAATGATCAGTTGAAATTCATTTTATTAATTATTAGGCAAGATAATGGCTTAAATGATCGGTTAAAGCTCGTTAAAAATGGAAGAAAGAAAACTGAAAGTAAACGAAATGAAGATGAAAGCCAACAAAACAAGAAATGAATTGAAAGTCTCGGATTCAAAAACTTACCAGTTGAAGACCGAAGAATGGCGAAGAACGAAGGAAAATCTTCACGGAATTGCTCACGGAAACGTCTCGGAAGCATTGCGGAAGCACCTCGACTTGGATTTTCTTCACGAAAATACATTTTTTCACCCAAAACAGTTGAAATGCATAGCATAGGGGTCAGGGACCCTTTGGATGACTCGCTAAGCTAGCAGATTGGCTTAATTAACCTAAAATTGAGAGAAAATGATTATTAAACACATAAAACAAAATTACTAAGTATTTATTACCTATTTTAACTAAAAGAACTTATAACACTACAAAATAACCATAAATTGGAGGAGCTTGATACAATTTACACAAGTTTTATACACAAAATTTAGTTGTATTTACCGACTAACAGCTACCAGACTCACGGGTCACGATAGCAGGATGGGGTGGTCGACAAAAGCGGGGCTTTTGCTCCTACGTATCCGTAATTTGAGATGAGGACTCAGACCTACGTAGTTCTTGCAAAGTGTGAGACTAAAATAGTCTCGGTGTTCTTTCACTAAAATGCAAACATGTTTTAGTAAAGAAACAAAACCTCCAAGCGATCAGAGCAACACATAACTTTTTGGAGAAAAAAAAAATGTGTCTATTGGGGAAGGAGAGTATGCTGATGAAATTTTCTTGTAACCACAAACGAGATTTTGGATGTTAGCGTTTCGTTTCTAAATGACCATTCAGAGGAAACACCGGGTCCAACTGAAAATAGAATAAAATCACTCAGAGTGTATAAACCTCACACAACAAGTGTTTCATCCTAATTCCGAACCATAGATATGTCATGACTTGATTTTGAAAATCATTTCCTATCAAATCAAAGATTACATGTGTGATCATGGATCAATAGGGCTTTTTTTTGGGAATAGTCGTTTTGGTGGGAAACTAGGCTCTGAGTGTTTTGGCCTTTTCCTTTTTGTTTTTGTTTAGTGCGGGGCGAGAAAGTCGCCAGCGCACAGGATTTTGCTTGTGGGGCTTCTATGGAGGCTGGATCTTTGAGCTTCAATGGGGTCCTTTAATGGTGATTTTCCACCATGGAGATGCAGCGAAAGACAAAGGAAAGGAGGTGAGAGGAGGCGCCATCCATTAAGGAATAAGCCATGGAAGAAGGAGCTTCACCACCAAGATATGCCTTGGATAAGAAGCTTGGAGAGGATGCTTCAATGGAGGAAAAGAAAGAGGGAGAGAAAGAGGGAGGGGGAGCACGAAATTGAAGGAAGAAAAAGGGAGAGAAGTTGAACTTTGAGTTGTGTCTCACAAGACTCTCATTCATCAAAGTTACAACAAGTGTTACACATGCTTCTATTTATAGACTAGGTAGCTTCCTTGAGAAGCTTTCTTGAGAAAACTTCCTTGAGAAGCTTCTTTGAGAAAACTTCCTTGAGAAGCTAGAGCTTAGCTACACACACCCCTCTCATAACTAAGCTCACCTCCTTAAGAAACTTCCTTAAGAAGATTCCTAAAGAAGCTAGAGCTTAGCTACACATACCTCTCTAATAGCTAAGCTCACCTCCTTGAGATGAGAAGCTAGAGCTTAGCTACACACCCCCTATAATAGCTAAGCTCACCCCCATGACAAAAAACATGAAAATAAAAAAAAAACTCCTTATTACAAAGACAACTCAAAAATGCCCCGAAATACAAGGCTAAAACCCTATACTACTAGAATGGCCAAAATACAAGGCCCAGACGAAGGAAATACCTATTCTAATATTTACAAAGATAAGCGGGCTCATACTTAGCCCATGGGCTCGAAATCTACCCTAAGGCTCATGAGAACCCTAGGGCCTTCCCTTGGATCTCTAGCCCAATCTACTTGGAGTCTTCTACCCAATGCCCTTGCGGGGTAGGATTGCATCAATTTTGGTTGGCAATCAAAGGGAGAGGACCACTTCAAGTCGTGGTTTCCTTTCTTTTCTTATTTGCTTGTGAGAATTCTGTATGTTTGTTCACATATTGTCTAGTCCGAAGATCTTTTGGTATATTTTCTTTTTGTTTTCTTCCGATCTTTGATCGGGAACTTTCTTTTTCATTTTTTTTCTTTCGATCTTTGACCGAGAAATTTCTTTTTTTCTTCTGAGGACGTGTATCCCTCTGAAGGTGAGGACGTGTATCCCTCTGAAGGTAAGGACGTTTAGCCCTCTAAAGGCGAGGGCGTGCAGCCCTCTGAAGGCGAAGATGCACAGCCCTTTGAAGGCAATGGCGCACAGCCCTCTAAAGGCGATGTGTACTAGTAGCCAAGGGTCCACCCTTATGAGAAAGCAAGAGATTGACTCATCGAGAGGGCCTCTCATCCCAAATTTAGATGTAGGAAATCTATGCAGTTAACATGATTTTTAGGGATGCAGATGCATGCAACCTTTGTCTTGAAATGCGGTAAATACAGACTTCGAATGCAACAATGCAGTGTAATGGAAAGTTGTACAATGTTCATGACATTCTTTCCCTATTTTGTGATTTTGATTTTGATTCGATTTTTTTGGGAAACACAGATTAAATGTCCTTTTGAAAGAGGTCCTAATTCATGTAACCTCATCCTATCTTTGCAAATCTCTTCGGGACTCCCTTAGAGTGTATGTTCTATTTGATTTAGTCACTTGACAATTTTGGAGTGACGGGTGAGAACTTTTGATTTGCCCCCCCCCCTTTTTCATTTAAAGACATCGACGGGTGAGAACTTTTGATCTGCCCCTAGGTTCACTTGAGGCTCGTGCACGGTGGCCCTCATTGCCCCAGTGTAGGGCTTTGAGGTATCAATCGTTGTCTTTTCTCCACAACCTTGTAGCAAGGAAGAAGGCAAGAAGCGGTTGATTCTCAAGAAACATTTGAAGGATTTTTTAGTTTGATGGATTAAGTCAAATGACTCCTATTCTTGATAACTCACTTCTCTCTCAAAAAGACAAACTTTTAGGAATGATAAAATGAGGTCACATGAATGTCTATATTTTTACTTGAAAACACAGTCAATCAAATGCTTGTTTTCTTTTTTTTTATTATTCTGAAACTTATTGTTTTGAACTTTACTTGTCGTTTTACGGCACCCCCACCAACGTGCAGGATGAGTAATCTCTGATTGAACGGTCTTGGAAGTCATTAGAGACATCTAGCAACGACCTTCAAATTGCCCCATGTGTGGAATCTCTTGTGAATGTCAGGATTCATAAGTGATTTTCCTAAAATTTCAGACAGCCCAAATCAATTAGACCTTGCACCTTGTGCTTCAGGGTCCTACAATGCTTAATGGAATGCCCCGGGGCCCCTCCATGACAAGCACATGTTGCATTCAAGTTGTATCCTCGGAAAAATGGAGGTTGAGGAACCTTGGCTAAGGTTATGGCAACCATTGAATTATCGAGTAGATATGGGAGCAAGTCAGCATAGGACATCAGAATTGGGGTGAATTCTACAGGCTTTTTCGCTGCAAAATTCATTTCTTGGTTGGTGTTTTGGTTTGTGCTAAAGCTGGTGTTTGGCATTGGTCGTGCGGTAGGCAGGCTTTGTGGTTGATTTAGGGATGGCCCTTGTGGATGATTAGGTGGTGGGTAATGAGAGGGGTTGTTATTGGCTAAGTAATGACATTGTTGGGCTGGTGGGAAATTTGGCCGTGTAGGAATGGCAGTCACAGCAACGGTTTCTCCCTCATTCTCATATTCTTCATTTGCCCCAGTTTTTGCATTCATCAAAGTAGGATGATCAAATTTGCCTCTTTTCGGACCCACTTTGATCCTGTCACCGGTGAAGACCAAATCCGCAAAGCTTGAAGGTGCGTACCCTACCATTTTTTCATAGTAAAGCATTCGTAATATGTCTACTACTATTGTGATCATCTCTTTCTCCATAGTTGGAGGTGCCACTTGAGCTGCCATGTCTCTCCACCTTTGGGCGTATTTTTTGAAAGATTCGTGCCCCTTTTTACCCATGTTCTATAGTTGCATCCTATCCGGAGCCATATTAGAATTGTACTGATACTACAAAGGCAACCATTAGGTCCTTCCAAGAATGGACTCAGGAAAGTTCCAAGTTAGTGTACCAGGTGACAGCTACCCTAGTAAGACTTTCTTGGAAGAAATGTATCAGCAGTTTCTCATCTTTTGAATATGCCCCCATCTTCCGATAGTATATTTTCATATGATTCTTGGGGCAAGTAGTTCCCTTGTACTTGTCAAAGTCAGGCACCTTGAACTTGGGAGGGGTGATGATATTGGGTACTAGGAACAATTCTTCTATGTTAGCAAAGGCATAATCTCCGCCTCCTTCAATGGCCCTGAGTCTTTCCTTTAGATGATCCAACTTTCCCATTTCTGCCATACCAGGAGGGTTTTTACTCGCTGTGGAATGAAAGGGGTGTGGTTATGGGTGATACTAAGGGCCCTCCAAAGTGTTTTGCAGGGGTATATCACCAACTGCTTGCCCTTCAGTGGCATATCTGAGGCGAGGCTCAAAGTTGGCTAAATTGCGATGGGGTATTTCATGTGTCTCCCCCATGGGTTGAGAGACATGTGCATGATCATATTGAGGTTGCTGGCTCTCAATGAGTATAGGAGTGGAGTTATCGACATCCTCACCGGGAGTGTACGCCACATTGGGTGGTGTATAGTTGGGAGGCAAGCCATATGGTGGGAAGGCGTGCTTGTTTTGAATTTGCACATAATGCTGGCCGCCCATACTTCCCAAATCTTTGCCTACCATATCTGAGGTTGGATGATTCATTTGGTTGAGGCCATATGGGGGCGTCGGGTTCACCTTAGCAACAACACTAGTAGCGGCAACTACAACCGCATTGGCTTCCATTATCTTCTTCATGCTCATCATGGCCTCCATCATGGTGGCCATTTACTCTTTGATGGCCTCCATGTCCGCCTTCATCTGTTCTTGCACCTCCTCTACTTCACCAATTACTCTAGCTCTAGCACAGGTTCGGTAAGGGTGTCGTAAAGCGTGTTCTTTCCTTTTGATAACAATGATTAAGTTCGCTTTTTTTCAAGGAAAGAATGCAATGAGCAATGCAACCAATGAAAAGCATGGATGTATGCGAATGATGCAAAGTTGAAGTATTGCGAATTTTTACGCAGGACATAGGGTTGAATCAATTTAGATTTTCAACATGGTCCATGACATCTTTGTCAAGGTGAAACTAGAAGTAACAAAGACATCAACAGTCCTAAATGTGTTTGGCAGTAGACGAAGCAGCGATGTAACTCGATCCATCTATTGCCCCAATTTTTTGCAAGATGGTTACTTCCATACTTCAACTTGACTTGATGAACCTTTTCGTAAAAGCATGAGCTTGGTTCAACCCCATAACCCAAGGAATGGAAATTTTGATTGCCAATACTTTGACAACATTTCATAGAGATGAAAGACTCGGGAATACGTATTCTATGCATGGAAAATGTAATTATGAGATTGAGATGCCCGAAGAAACATCATTTCCTAGTTAACCACGCATTAGGTACCATGCTCAATCATTTTGTTTTGTTGTTTTTTTTAGAAATGGGTTTATGATCCCAACATGGTTGGCTCATGGTACCTAACACATGCCACTAAGAATGCAGTGTGAATTTTCATGCTTCTTTTTTTGTTTTTGTTTTGCAGAGGAAAATGAAAGGATCATGCATGAGTAAACATGAAAATAAAAGGTATTCAAAAAGCATCTTAGATGCAGATGTATGGTGATGAAATCACTTACGTAAAATGCAATGCATGAACATGATAAGTGACAAATGCAGGAACGATATGTCCATTACGATGCCATGAAGAGATGCATGATGCAATAAAGGAATATGCCAGAGCGAGTTTTCTATGTGCTCCTAATTGAGGAATCTAATGTAATTGATAGACAAGCACACCCAACACAACAACATAGCAAAGGTTATGTACAAATATGGACAAAAAACCAAAGATAAAAGGGAAGAGAGAACATAAATAAAGAAGTCATGATGACATGTTGCACACTGATTGATTTGCCTAACTCTCTAAAAATAGTCCACAGTAGAGTTGCCAACTATCACAACCTACCTTTCAGCGGGAGGGCGACGCGGGGTTCATGGGTGCGTCTTCCAAGGGAGGGGAACACATGGAGTCACCACCAATGTTTATTCGAGGGAAACGTTGGAAAAACCGGAATGTGTGGTCTACAAACTTTAAGTGTGAAAGGTTTGAGAGTTGTTTTTACGCACGGGGAAGGTATTAGCACCCTACGTGTCCATCACATGGGATGACAACCTTTAATCAAGTGTGCAAGACATGACTTCAAAATTACGTATTTTCCCTTTTTTATGTTTTTATGTATTTTACTTTTTTTATGTTTATGTTTTTCTTGCCTTTTTATGTTTTTTACTTTTTTGAGGGCCTTTTTGTATTTTTTATCCTTTTCTGGTCGACAATGGTGTTTCCCTCGCTCCTACGTATTCGTCAATTATGATGAGGAAATTAGACCTACGTAGTTCTTTCAGAACTTAACGTTGGTTAAGTTGTTTTTATCCTTTTTTGCAAGATATATTTTAACCGAACAAAATTCGTTTAAGGAATTGGACCATTAAACAATCTTTTGATTCTTTGAAAAAAGGAGAGAATCGTTTAAGGCATTGGACCTTTAACGATCTCTTGGTTTTGAAAGGAGAGAAACGTTAAGGCGTTGGACCATTAACGATCTCTTGGTTTTTGGAAAGGAGAGAAACGTTAAGGCGTTGGACCATTAATGATCTATTGGTTGTGAAAGAAGAGAAATGTTAAGGCATTGGACCATTAACGATCTCTTGTTTTTTTGAAAAGGTGTGGTCGACAAAAGCGGGGCTTTCGCTCCTACATATCCTCGATTTGCAATGAGGAAATCAGACCTACGTAGTTCTTGCAAAAGCGATAAAGTTATGTGTTGATTTTATGCTTTGAATGGTCCATTTTAACCAATAAAAGCAAAGAGGACCATTTTAAGGCGTTGGACCTTAAAACGGTTTTGAGTGACTTTTGCGGACAAAGCTTGGTTTGTGAGTTTATTTTAGCCTTAGTTTCACTTTGATTATTAGTCAATTCATTCAAGAAAACTTTCAAAGAAAAACTTCCGATTGATTTTTTTTATTATTTTATTATTATTATTTTCAAGATATTTTGATCATTTTATTATTATTTTGCTTTTTTTAGTTTAACTGAGGTTATAGTGTGAATGATCGGTTAGATTTTGCTTTAACAGTGATTAAATGAGATTACAATGCAAATGATCAGTTAAAATTCATTTTATCAATTATTAGGTGAGATAACGGCTTAAAAGATCGGTTAAAGCTCGTTAAAAATGGAAGAAAAGAAAACCGAAAGTGAACGAAATGAAGATGAAAGCCAACAAAATGAGAAATGAATTGAAAGTCTCAGATTCGAAAACTTACCAATTGAAGACTGAAGAACGCACGAAGAATGGACGAAGAATGGCGAAAAGTCTTCATGGAAACGTCTGAGAAGCATTACTGAAGCACCTCGGCTTGACTTTCTTCACGGAAACACGCTTTTTCACCCAAAACAGCTTAAATGCATAGCATATGGGTCAAGGAACCTTTAGAACAGCCCCCCTCGTCCTATTTATAGAAAAAAGGGGGTGGTGCTTGCCGCCCAGCTCGCCCAAGCGAGCTCTGCTCGACCAGGCGAGCAGGGGCTTCCTTAGGAAGCTTTCTGAGGCACCCCCTTTTTTCATAATTTATGGAAAAGTTATGGAAGACTTACGGAAGCATATCAGACTTGTTTTTCTTCTTTTTTTTGTCTTCTTTCTCACCCATCATAAGTGAAATATGCTTATTTTGGGTTATGGGAATTTTACGGAAGCCTTGGAAGCCATTTTTCAACAAAACGGGGGAGGAGGTTGCAGCCCAGCTCGCCCAGGCGAGCTAGGTTGCCTCCTCCTTAAGCAACCCAGCTTCAAAAATGTTCTGGAAGGGCCTAGATTCAAAATTTCTATTTACAACCCTATCTTGATAAGTTCCCCCTCTAATTTTTTGTGTTTTTTGGCTGTTTTCCTTCCGAAACCTCATGGAACTTTATGGATTCCACGACGGTGGGTGTCCAGCCTTCCAAAGTGATCAACAACGGTCCCCGGATGAAATTAGGGTGTAACAGTCTATTAACACCCCTCACTTTGCTAAATATACTCTCGTTTTCGTGTTTTTGGCCGGTTTCTCTCTAAAACATCCTGGAACTTTACAGATTCCATGGCGATGGGTGTTAAACATTTTGAAGTGGTCAAACGAAGGTCGCATGCCGAAAAACAATGGTTCGCGGATGAAATTAGGGTATGACAGTATAAGACGACTAACAAACTGCCCCAAATTTACAGTTTTTCTTGTCCTCAAGCAAAGAAAGAATAGTTCACTTGTCCTCAAGTGACAAACTACAGTGATCACTCAAAATGGTGTTTTCTTCAATCAATTGATTTTCACAAACATGTAGCTTTTCAAAGATAGCTACATATGTAACACCCTGGAAATTTCTACCCGGAATTTTTGGAAACGATGTATTTTGAATGATTATATATATAAGTATTATTCAGTGTCTATGCCTATATGTTCTTGGTAAGGGTAGGAATACTAGGGGCAAGATACGCGGGTTAGACTAATTAAGGAAGAGAAATCCATAACTGGGAGGTTATGGGTTAATTCCTAATTAATTAGTTTAAAAATCATCGTTTTGCGTGCGACTTAAAAGTTAACGAAACCAACCTCTAAACCACGCTCGGGGTTTTATTCTGTGCGTTTTGATATATATATTGCTTGCTTTCGAAAACTGGCCCCGGCGGACGCAGAGAAACGCGAGAAACTGGAACCAGAGAAACGGCACGCAAACCGAGGCAGGATTTTAGCGTTTCAAAGGTCAGATTTTTTTCTCACTTTTGTGACTGAGTATGGGTCACAGTCAAAAAGAGAAAGTGGGCCCTTTTGCTCCAATCAAATAGGGACATGTGGCAGAGCTTGAATAAAATAATAGAAAAAGAGGAAAACCTTTTATTTAAAACCAAAAAGCTTTTCTCTCTCTTCACTCAGCCCTCATTTTTTTCAGACAGCTTTCTCTCTCCCTCACGTTGCTTTTCTTCCTCCCTCATTCTCCATTGAAGCTCCACACAAAGCTTCAACCTTTGGCCATCATTTTTGCCCCAAATCGTGAAAGGAGAGCATTTTCGGGGTCGTGAAGTGCGTGGCTACGAGTGGGACTTCGAAAATCCAGGTTTGGGTGGACTTCTTTCTCTCTTAAATTTCGTGGGTATGGGGTTTTGGGAGATATGATGGGTGGTTTTGTTAGTTTTCTGCTGTGTGATGATTATTTGTGAAGGCATTTGCTGAAAACTTGTTGAAATCGCCATGTTTGGATGAGTTAGACATACCCATTCTGTTTTAGGGTTTTTGGTGATGATGTTTGTGATGTTTATATGCTGAAATTGCTGATGGAAATCTGTTAGAGATGAAGGGTAGAACTAACCCAAGGTTAGAAAGTGAGAATGTGATGTTATGAGTGGAAAAAGAGTGAGACTTTGAGAGTTGGAAGGCTAAGTCTGAATTCTGTGGTAAATGGAGGTTAAAGTGAGTTAATAATAGCTTGAAATGTCATTTAGGACATGTGAGAAAGGTTAGGCTGAGCTAGAGAGAAAAACAAATGACCAAAGTGAACCAAGAGCCATTTCTAGGGCCAAATTGGGTGTTGAGGAGTCAAATTTTGATTCGGTGGAAATTTAGGTGTAAATCCAGTTTGAGCAAGTTTAGATTGATGTTATAGACTTGTGTGAGGTGAGAGTTTGCTCCAAATTTACCTCATTCTAAATTCCACCTTTTCAAACCTAGAAAACCCATTGGATTGAGGGGTTTTGAACACCTAGATTTTGTGTTGCTGTGGTTTAAAGCTTAGCTTTGGTTTAGACATGTTTGATACATGATTTGGGACTTGTAGGATTTGATTTGAGCAAGATTGGATGAGGGGAAGTGGGATTTTCAAAATCTGCATTTATGCAGAGTTTTGCTGTGAAATTGTGCAGCAGAATTTTGCACAAGTGCAGAAAAATGCTTGTGTGTGGTTGGCTGTGGAAAGTCTAGTGCAGAATGAGTTCTGGATGTTTGCTAGTATATCCCGACGGTCAAAATGTAGGCTTATGTACTAGAGACTTCCAGTAAAAATTTGGAGTCGATCCAACGGTTAACGAATTGGATCGAAGGAGTTGTTACTGTGGTCTTTAAGTGAGAAAAGCTGTGATTTTGGTTGATGTGTTGAAGCAGAGTTCTCTGCCTTTGCTCTGTTTTGCTTGGCTGTGATAGCTTGTGCTGTGTGTATGTTGTTTTGCTTGGATGT